>NC_057797.1:393906388-394057149 GCF_018294505.1 Triticum aestivum | reverse complement strand
CGGAGTTAAGGAAGAACCACCTGCAGCGGGGAGGGGGGCTCGCCGGAGAGGTACCTCACTATCTATCTTAGGGTTGAGGGTGGGGGCGGTGGTCACCGGCGGTGGGGGCACGGTGGTGGGGCGGTGGCATGGGGATCGCTAGACAAAAAGCTTGGCGCGAGGGGGCGGGGGCCTAGAGGGCTGGCCGGGGCGGCGGCGGACCGGCGGTGGGGAGTTGTTTCGGGGCCGCGAGGCGGCGGCGGATCGACGATGGGGAGTTGTTTCGGGCCGGCGAGGAGGCGAGGCGGCACGGGGGCCGGTGGTGGCTGGCGGCTCAGGGGGGTGCAGGTTGAAGATGAACTGCAAACCCTCCCTAAACTACATGTGAAGTGCCTCTTTTCTACCATTGCGTTCAGTTTTGACAGTAACATTCAGATTCCACGGTAAATTTTAGTTTCGACAGTTAAGTTCAGAGTCAACAGTTTTTACCTCATATGTTATAGTCAGGTGGTTTTTGGTGATGTAAATTTTACATCTATCACTTTTGGTAATATATTTTAGATCATCTATTGGAGATGCTATTAGAATCCCACTTGAGATTAACGATGTATGTCTTGTGCGGCTTCAGCCTTGACGTCTTACGGCTCACCGGAGCTGCTGCAACGACAGAACGATCCATCACAACAGAGCAGTGCCCTGGACGCCATCTACAGATTCCTCAGATCTTCCTCCACACCTCCGACAACCACCTCTGCCTCAACTTCTTCAGTGACCAACCCAATGATGCTGAGGTCAACACAACTATGACAAAGAGGTTGTACACTTGTTGCATCACTTATTACTCTACATTCATGTCAATCCATTAGGGCTATTTTGGTTCAATGGAAAAACATAGCAAGAGGAAATTTTCCTATGGCACTCTACTATTCAATTATTCACGCATTTTGTTGAAAGGAATGGAGCAAAACATCCACCTAGACCTACTTTTCAAAATCCTATGCATGAAAACAAGACCAAGTGCATTAGTGGCAGAATAACATTTTAACTGTACACTCTTTCATATGGTTTCACTTTATTTTGGCCATGTTTCTTTGCATTCCTCTACTCTTCCAATTCCTGTGAACCAAACACCCAAGTTGACAGAAATCATGTGTTTACAAATGCTCTGTTTACCATGTGCATTCCTATCATATTCCGGTGTTTTTCCTATCCCAACGTTTTTAGAATCATGCAAGCCAAATGAGCCCTTACAGAATTATTTTAGTTACATGGAGGTGCGAAGGAAACTTCGTGTGGTTAGTCCTGCTCTTGCCACGACGTCATCCACCTCACCTGTGTTGCCCCATCGATAGAAGCATCCACTAAACCAGACATCACGACTCCTAACCATCTTTTGCCGCCTCAGATCTCCTTCCCTGCTGCCGGCACCCACCGCAACGGCATCACCATCATCGGCTCAGCAGATGAACCTGAGGAGTACATGGGTCCACAAGAGATGTCGCACTCTTTTGTTTCTGCTTATGTTATGCATTTCTTAAAATTACCTGCTACTTTATCGTCCTGTTCACCTCTTAGACTCCAAGTCAGGTCCTAATTAATTTTCAAACTTGAGTTCTAAATTAGTTCTGGGGCACATATCGAGGCAGCAATGAATAGTATCTCTGTCTAATATCTGGTTCACCTAGGGTATGCCTATGTTGTTCATCTTGGGTGGCAAACAAATAGTAAATCAATCATCATATGTCTTTTTTATTAAATTAAAGCAATCATCAGCCTGCTATCATTATTTTTGGATCCATCCACGGGTTGTTACCATCACTCTAGATTTCTGCATGCTCTCCTTACATAATCTCACCATATTTTTTTCGTATGCATGTCAGATATTTTACACAGTCATGCTGAACATGTAGAGAAAAAGAGAAGAGTTTTGCGCGGCAATACAATGTCATGCAGACATCACTCCATGGTGGGTTCAATGGCAAACCCTCCCCCTCTCCAGATTGTAATCCAGAGGAAGATATCTATTCTGAGGCGAATTCAGACGTAGCTGACCACTCCTATTTACGCCCAAGGTGTTTGCTCTACCTTGGCATGATGATGTTAGTCATATCATGGATATGTTGCCTTGCAATGCCTAACTTTTGACATCATATATGTCATCTGCTTAGTTTAGACATGTTCTATAATGCCACCTGTTTAGTTTTATATCATATATGGGAATTATGCAGTCTCATGTCTTTTAGCCAGCCATAATATATGTGAAATGTGCAATGCCATCTTGTTTAACCAGGCATCATATATTTGAATAATATCTTGCCCATCCTTTTCTTCATTACATTTCCATTTGTCGACAATGTTTGTACATTAAACTACTCTTCCTGCGAATCAGCCATTTGGGTGGGAGATGGAAAAATCTGGAGTGAAATCAAGGCCTTCAGAGCAGACAGTGCTACCTGTCAAAGCATATCTCTTGTTGGGTCCCGATAGCTCCTCAAAGATGGATTCAGAGACAGATGACCAGTCCTATTCCCCCACCGAGGTGTATGCTCTAACTTGGCACGGTTATACTGCTCATATCTTGCATATGGTGTCTTGCATTGCGTAGTTTAGACATCATATACACAATATTCAACGCCATGTTCTTAGTTCAGACATCATATATGCGAATGCCCTCTGTTTAGCATATAAATCACTTTTTTGAATTAAATCAAGCGATCCTAATTACTTAGATAACATGTATGTGAATTATGTCATGCGATCTTGTTTAGTTATTCATCATATCTTTGAATTATGTTATGCTATGCTATCCAGTTTAGATAGACATCATATATGTGAAATTATGTCATGCTATCTGTTTTAGTTAAACAATATGCATGTCAACTATTTCATGCCCTCTTTTTCCCACACTATCTATTGCATCTGTCTCTCATACAATGTATGTACATTCAACTATGTTTCCTGTTTATCAGCCATTTGAATTGGAGCGTGTGATGCCAGTATACAGCAGAGTAAAAACAGGGTCTACAAATAAAAAAGTGCTACCTCTTGGTGGAGATAGCACCCTGGTTGTATATGCACGAGAACCAGCCCTACCATGCATAACCCAGACTCTTGCAAATTGTACCCCTACTATGATGGACAGAGAACCAGCTTCACCCAATCTAACCCCAACCCCAGCAGATAGTAACCCAGTTCATGTTGACACAGCACCATCTCCACCATAGAGCTCCCAAACAAGAGTAGTTAGTAAGGCAGCTCCAGTGCCCAAAGGGCCAGTACTACCACAGCGAACCCCAACTCCACTAGTTAGTACGCCTATTCCTATGGAGGAAGTACAACCAGCCAGTCATAGTTTAGCATCTATCGCATTTGATGTTGTTAAATCCTATGTGCGTATATTCCCATCTTGGAAATATTATACTGAAGATGAAGGAAAATGCCATTTGCAGGTGTTTGTCTAGTTATGTGTAAGTAATGTTATTCATGGCAATTACTTTGCTTTGTCCCATACATTCTACCTCCATGATGGTTATAATACAACAAATTTTCCCATATTTCTCTATAGAGAAGGACCGATTTGTAAACTCAGGATGAGGTAACATGTGCTAATACCTCTGCTATCTTCAAGAATGTATGGTGGCAGTATCAGAATTACCTGAAGAAAACGTACTTCACTGGCAAAGAAACTCATCAAATTCTCTTACGTTCTCCTGAGACACATTTACTAGACGATGACTGGGAACGCCTTGTTCTGTACTGGTCCCGAACCAAGAATGTTGTAAGGTCTATGTGCTCATTTTCTATTTTTAAGTACTATATTCTTGCGTCTTATTGTACTCTATTCATGTAGAACAAGTGCTTAAACCTGAAGAACAATTGTTCTAATTTAAGATTCCATTGCTATCGTGCATACTGCTTTGCTCTTGTATCACTGTATTTACTCATACAAACTTAATTTTAAATTGAAGGATCCAATCGAAACTCCAACGGCACAGCACATATGATCACACATGTTTGTTTAATAGGTTTGCTCTTATCAATAGCTCTGTTGATTTCAATTTCAATTGTGTATATAGTTGACTTCTCATATCATGCACATTACTAGCATCATAACAGAGCCAATAGTGTTGTTGTACATGTAGACCCGTGGTACCCATCTAAAATCTTGTTGTGCCGTGTAGTTTCCCACGCTTTGTATTCTTTCACTGTTGCTTTGTCTTGAATTGATATGATTTGAACCGTGTCTCTATTTTGATTTTGCAAGACAATGCAGTGACCATAGGACATAGATATATGTTTATTTGATGCTTTTATTATGTACTACTTGTCAATAGAAGACTTGGTAGTTTAATCCTATCCACCTTACTAATGAATTGGTTCACCGAAATGAGTTTCATATACTAGTACATGCTAAACCTGTTATGTGTCTGCTTGTTTCTTCTTTTAGAATGCTGATAGTAAACTAGTCACTGTAGTTCTTTTTCCGCATTTTTCTAGTGGCCACAGTAAACTAGGCCACAATAACCGTGGCAACACACGGACTGTTGTGACCATGGTCCTGCTACCTGCGTAGTGACCATGGCCCTCCACGGGATGTACGATCCATGGGTCTTCTACGGGCCATAGGATCCATGGGCCTTCTACGGGTTGTAGGATCCATGGGCCTTCTACGGGCCGTATAATCGTTTCGCCAAACATGGGTCATACTATTCGTGGACCAATGACGGACCGCAAAATGGGACGTAAACGGGCTAGAGTGGAAATCGTCTGTTTTATGGCCCGACCATAATGGGCCGTTAATAGGCCGTAATTGATGACGCTACAGAAACATCCCAACATGTTAACGGGCCACAAGCAGGATGACTATAACCACGGGCTGAATTTGTCTCAAAAGCTGAACAGGCCAGTAACGGACCGTAAGTAATCGAATTCTGGAAATGATCCCATGAATAAATGGGCAATTAGAAGGCCGAAAGTTAACACGGGCTGGAAATGGCCGACGGACTAATGGGTCGTTAATGGGTATAAAGTGATAGACTGTTCATTACGGGCCAGTTTCACCACGGGCCGTTAATGGGCCAAGATTTACAAAGGGCCTCATATGGGAAGAAAGACGTCATGGGCCAGACATGGTCGGAAGTTACAACGGGCTAGAATCATACTGGACGGCCCATATTCGGGTAAGCCGTAACGGGCAGTGACCTAGCGGGCTATATATGGGCAATATGCTAATAGGCCATTAACACGCTTTCCGTGGGTCGGCCCGCTACCTCTTTGACCATGTCAAATGGGCCGGCCTTTGCACCGGAATGTGCCTCTGTAGGGTCGTGCCACGTGTCGACATATCATAGGCGCCTCATGTCTAGTGAGTGGATGACATCTGTCCCAGCGGTGAGCCAACACGTGTTTCCTCCGGCCAATGAGAATTTTACACGTGGAAAGTCCCCATTGGTCCGGGCTGTTAACGGGTTATCGGATCCAAAACCGGACCCAATAGCTTAACGGCGACCCGTTACGGTGGATGCCACGTGTCTGTCACCCTTGACGAAAGCACTTCCATGACGCGCCATTTATCGTCATGGAAATGGACACTTCCATGATGATAATTTTGGTAATGTAATGGAACACTTCTACCACAGCACATGTATGACTATCTTGATTTTGTCATAAAATCATCATGGATGTACATGAATGAGAGAAAACATGACCTACTATGACAAACACGTATCATCAAGGAAGTGTATTTTTTTGTAGTACGTATGCTATTTTCAAGATAGAATCATCTAGTGAAAACTATGGCCCCTGGGTCTACTTTTTTATCATATATTAAAAACAAAAATACTTTGCTACAATTTTTCTTACAGTTATTTTTTTTGTTTTATGATCTATCTATCACTACGAGATTTGATCCTTGCAACTAGCTGCCAAGGGATTGACAACCCCTTGTTCGCGTTGTGTGCAAGTATTTGTTATTTTGTGTGCGGGTACTGCTAATAAGGTGTTGGGTGGTTCTCGTAATGGATTGATAACCTTGGTTATGAACTGAGGGAAATACTTATCTCTACTGTACTGCATCATCTTCTCCTCTTCGAGGAAAGCCCAACACAACTCACAAGTAGCAGGAAGAATTTCTGGCACCGTTGTCGAGGAGACATCGTCAATATCTATAGAGTACCATCGCATAAACTTTCATATCCTTGTATTTACATTATTTTCCATTTGCCTCCCGTTTTTATCTCCCCCACTTCTAAAACATTTTCACAAAAACACAAAAATATTTTCTATTTGCCTTTCTGCTTGTTTGCTTGTTATCTTGTTTGCCTAGTCACGATGTCTCAAGAAAATACCAAATTGTGTGATTTTTCTGATACTAATAATAATAATTTTATTAGTACTCTGATTTCTCCTCCCACAACTAGTGTGGAGTCTTGTTATATTAATTCTGCTTTGCTAAATCTTTTTATGAAAGAACTATTTTCCAGTAATCCTAATGAATTGTGTGACATGCAAAAGAAAAAAATGTGGATAATGATATTGTGAAATTAAAATTATTTTTGTTCTCACTACGAGATCGTGCTAAAACTTGGTTTTCATCTTTGCCAGGAAATAGTATTGATCCTTGGGATAAGTGTAAGGATGCTTTTATTGCCAAGTATTTTCCTCCTGCAAACACTGGTACACGTCGGTGCTATACAAATGGTTTCAACCCCTTTCCGTGACGGCACTTGGAACCATCGCCTAGTGAATGACGGCGACAGGGGGGTCCTTCCCACACGACCCAGAAACCGTCGGGGATAGGGGGCCTTGATGCATACAGTTGTCCCTATATAACCATTTCTGATCTCGAATATCCCAAACGCTTCATCCTTGCTACTCGTTTGTGCTCGCATTACCATCGCAGTCGGAGTTTTGTAGTTTTACCTAAAACCAAGCAGATTCCAGGCACGGGAGTTTTCCAGAGAGATTCCCGGCACGGGAGTTTTACGATGCCTGGCACATCACAAATAGTTCATGATTATAAACCATGTATGATAGGTAGACAATCACACACATTTAGTTTTCCCGCACTGTATGTGATAGTGTCTGACATCACACACGCTTTGCAAATGACAACTGTGTGCATTGTTACACATGTTTCCTCTTCGTGAACCATGTCGGATTATGATGTATATCGGACACGTTGTGCTTTATTAACCGTGTGCATCGTAATGACCTGTGCACTGTAATTTCTCCCTAATTTAATTGCTGCTATTTAAAATTGTACCTAATTTAAACTTGAAAGTAGGCTATAGCTTTATTCATATCCATCAGGTTCAAACAACCAATGCATTATTCGATTCACAGGTACATAGGTTTAAGAATTACATAAGCATCAAATAAAGAATGATGAACCAGGGTTCTATACTTGTACTATTACAGATGGTAAAGAAAGCGGCGACAGACATTTCGGTTGCTGAACAAGGTGAAGCGGAATGGCCCTATTGGGCTCTCCTAGATGCAGAAGGCATGCAGGACTCTAGTCCAACCCCTTGTGATGGCCGTCCGCCAATCATGTAGTTTGAGAGGTAATCTTGAGTAAACTGCTTCAGGATCCACTGCAAAAGAAAAAGATTCAGACATTGTCATCTAACACAACTCATTACGGGCCGTAAAAAGAAGGCTACAGGGTTCTTAGTTACCATCATGCAGTTCACTGTTGTCTTGCATAAAGTGTGAACAAATAGTTCGATTGACGTCTTTGGACCATTTTAATAAAAATCTTTATCAGTTTCCTCACTTGATGCTGGTTCATGAATATCTCTTTGCCCTAGAAAGGGTCGAAGTGTGGAACTTTGGCAATGACATGTGTACCTAAAAGCACCAAGTTAATATTAGAAGCTAAACAACAATTGAAAAATCATGTAGTACAACACTCCCTCCATCCCATTATATAAGATTTTATTACATGTATATCTAGACATCATCGGAACATTAAGGTAACACTCGTCCTTGTTGTTATGTAGCCTGGGATTGCATATTTAGTCATTCAGTACAATGCATGTTGCTATGTAGCCTCAAATATATTAAATATGGCCCTAGTTAACCTACTAATAAATGGGTTACAGATATATTCAGTGAAATGTCCGATTCGATGATTAATCCCTTATCAGCCCCAGGCTATATGGTACCAACTACTGATATCCTGAACAGTGAGTACATATAAGTAATGCGATGAAACTAACCTCGATGGATAACAACATTGTTCTCAATATTGTCCAACATGAGTACATCTAAAGGCATGTTAAGCACAACAGGTTGAACATCAACCAAATATATCCATGGTAGACAACATAATCTACAAATGATAGCTTCATCGTGTAGGCTTAAGCATGCTAGTTAAGCAAAACAAGAAGTGGAAAGGTGTGTTAACTACATCAGGCATAACATTTAAAAACAAGCAAATAGTCATTCAAACTGGTATTGTGCAGGTCTAAAGTACACTAGTTATTGTTAAAAACGGAAAGGCATGTTAACTGCAATATCCTTAACAGGAACCAAATATTGTAATTTATAGTGGTATTATTGAAACTGTTATTGATGAAATTGAGCTGCACGGTAAATAGTTGCACACATAGAGTATCACATTGTGAAGAACTGAAATAAACAAGTCATAAGGCCATCTCTAGCCGATCCTTTAAAAGTTAAAGGACTAAAACCCTTAGTGGATATATATATATATATATATATATATATATATATATATATATACTCCAGTATTTTTTGGCTGTTTCTAGTCGATCCCCTAAACTTAACAGTGTAAGCTTCAATTTGATCAAGTTCAAAGCAGGTTCAATCGAAAGTAGCATGCATTCAAACATAAACATAGATAGTTTTGCATATCCGAACATAAAACATAAATTTAAACTAAGCTAAACTACTTTCGGTCGAAGTAGAGGTCGAGCCAATCCTTCCTCGTCATGTACGGTGTGCCGCGAGCCGGGTCCAGGCCGGTGCCCTTGTCGGGATCATTGGGGAAGGCACTCCTCCACTCGTCGATGTCGATATCCTCATCCAAGGGACCCACCTCAACACCCTCCGCGTCGCCATCGCCGCCTTCGACCTCGTCATCAAAGGAGAGCGCGATAACCTCACTACCCTTCATGTCGTCGTCCTCGCCGCCTTCGACCTCGTCATCAGAGGAGAGCATGATAACCTCGCCGCCCTCCACGCAGGCAAAGATGGCCCGATATGCCTCCACGAGCTCCAGGTGCTGCCGGCGGAGCTCTTGCATGTAGGCTTCGTCAGCGGCCTCAGCCTCAAGGCGCTCGCATGCCTCGCGGTCCTCCCGCGCCATAGCCGAGCTCACCACCCCTGGCTCCGGCGGAGCGAGGTCAACCGGACGTGTGCCGAAGGGGAAATTGAGCCTAGCCGCCACGCCGTGGTAGCGGACCTGCCAGCGGTTGTACTCCATGACCGCGAGCTCGGCCGTGTGGAAGCTACCGAGCCACCGGCAGGTGTGGGTCTCCCGATCTGTAATCTCGACGACCCATGTCCCCCACCGCTGCTGCCGGACCCTGACATAGGACCTTGTCGGCTACCGGGTCCGAGGGAGGACGGGGAAGTCCTCGAACCGGCGTAGGGGTGCGGCGGCAGGCGGAGCAGGGGACCGACGACGGAGGATCGAGCCCGCGGAGGACGACGGGGACAGCTTGGTGGCCACCTCGCCGGCGTTGAGCGAAAAGGCCATGATAAACCTCATTTTTGCCATTGGCTCCTCAAGCTCCCTATCACACAAGCAGAGGTTGAGGATGGAGGCGCCGATGATGGCGGCGACCTACCAATGGTTTTGAGGGTTTTGTGTGTCTGTGTGAGCGGAGGTTTTGGGGAGTGGGTGGTGTGTGCGGAGGGGGCCGAGGGGGCATGGTGGTTTTTGAGGAAATACTATGGTAACTGAAAAATTTCCTAGGTGGGAGTAACAAGGCGGGGCTACTGAAAATTTGGATCAAGGTTGAGCAGATATTTTCGAGATTGTGAGGGATGCAAAGGCGGGAGTAAAATGCCGGGGCTACTGAAAATTTGAATCAAGGGACTGAAGCAGAGCAGGAGTAACAGACATCGCACACGGTCTGCACATACTAATCGTGTGCTATCAAACATTAAAACCTTCCAAGAGGTAGGTATTTTCAAGATTACGAGGCAGTAATATTTTCGAGATTGCGAGGGATGCAGAGGCGGGAGTATTTGGGGAGCGAGCTAGTGTTCTTGACATGCCGGCTATGGAGTGTAGTCGACACACCTTGTCGCGTAAGCCATAGGCGTTACACGGACAGTGGTCCAGGATATTTTGTACTACATCTCACACTGTTGGTGATAATAAACTGTGTGGGATCTACTTGATTTTTCATCTTGATTTGAATTACATAATGGGGTCAGAGCGGCAATGGACGGTGTTTGAATTGCTAGACCTTTTATTTGCAGTGAGCATGCAACTATATGTGTGTCGTAAAAGAATTGGAATTATTCAGGGTTCGTTTGGACATTTTATACATTAAACTGGTTTTCTAGCCATTTCAGGTGCACAATTCGAAATTAAACTACATACACATGCTCGGTGCACATAAATTGGTTCAAAAATAAAATCTGTGTCCTTGGGTGCATGCTTAGGTCCCACGCAAGAAACGGGAGTCAATTTCAAACATCAGGGCATTGTTGATTGCCGGTAAAACATAGAGATACTTGGTTTTTAAATTCTAGTAAATCCAGAACTCGTCTGAAATTCATGAAACTTGGCATGGTATCTGTTGGGGAATGTAGTAATTTCAAAAAAATTCCTACGCACACACAAGATCATGGTGATGCATAGCAACGAGAGGGGAGAGTGTGATCTACGTACCCTTGTAGACCGACAGCGGAAGCGTTAGCACAACACGCTTGATGTAGTCGTACGTCTTCACGGCCCGACCGATCAAGCACCGAAACTACGACACCTCCGAGTTCTAGCACACGTTCAGCTCGATGACGATCCCCGGACTCCGATCCAGCAAAGTGTCGGGGAAGAGTTCCGCCAGCACGACGGCGTGGTGACGATCTTGATGTTCTACCGCCAGCACCACTACAATATTATCGAGGATTATGGTGGAAGGGGGCACCGCACACGGCTAAGAATATGATCATGTGGATCGACTTCTCTAGGGGTGCCCCTGCCCCCGTATATAAAGGAGCAAGGGGAGGAGGCCGGCCGGCCCCTATGGTGCGCCAAGGAGGAGTCCTCCTCCTAGTAGGAGTAGGACTCCTACTAGGAGGGGGAAAGAAGTGGGGAGGGAGAAGGAAAGGGGGGCGCCGCCCCCCTCTCCTAGTCCATTTCGGACCAGGGGGGAGGAGGCGCGCGGCCCACCTTGGCTGCCCCTCTCTCTCTCCACTAAGGCCTATATGGCCCATTACTTCTCCCGGGGGGGTTCCGGTAACCCTCCGGCTCTCCGGTTTTCTCCGAAATCATCCGGAACACTTCCGGTGTCCGAACATAGCCGTCCAATATATCAATATGTATGTCTCGACCATTTCGAGACTCCTCGTCATGTCCGTGATCACATCCGGGACTCTGAACTAACTTCGGTACATCAAAACTCATAAACTCATAATATAACTGTCATTGAAACCTTAAGGGTGCGGCCTCTACGGGTTTGAGAACAATGTAGACATGACCGAGACACGTCTCCGGTCAATGACCAATAGCGGAACCTTGATGCTCATATTGGCTCCTACATATTATACGAAGATCTTTATCGGTCAGACCGCATAACAACATACGTTGTTCCCTTTGTCATCGGTATGTTACTTGCCCGAGATTCGATCGTCGGTATCTCAATACCTAGTTCAATCTCGTTACTGGCAAGTTTCTTTACTCGTTTCATAATACATCATCTCGCAACTAACTCATTAGTTGTAATGCTTGCAAGGCTTATGTGATGTGCATTACCCAGAGGGCCCAGAGATACCTCTCCGACAATCGGAGTGACAAATCCTAATCTCGAAATACGTCAACCCAACATTCACCTTTGGAGACACCTGTAGAGCTCCTTTATAATCACCCAGTTACGTTGTGACGTTCGGTAGCACACAAAGTGTTCCTCCGATAAACGGGAGTTGCATAATCTCATAGTCATAGGAACATGTATAAGTCATGAAGAAAGCAATAGCAACATACTAAACGATCGGGTGCTAAGCTAATGGAATGGGTCATGTCAATCACATCATTCTCCTAATTATGTGATCCCATTAATCAAATGACAACACATGTCTATGGTTTGGAAACATAACCATCTTCGATTAATGAGCTAGTCAAGTAGAGGCATACTAGTGACACTTTGTTTGTCTATGTATTCACACATGTATTATGTTTCCGGTTAATACAGTTCTAGCATGAATAATAAACATTTATCATGAAATAAGGAAATAAATAATAACTTTATTATTGCCTCTAGGGCATATTTCCTTCAGTCTCCCACTTGCACTAGAGTCAATAATCTAGATTACACAGTAATGATTTTAACACCCATGGAGATTTGGTGCTGATCATGTTTTGCTCGTGGAAGAGGCTTAGTCAACGGGTCTACAACATTCAGATCCATATGTATCTTGCAAATCTCTATGTCTCCCACCTGGACTAGATCCCGGATGGAATTGAAGCGTCTCTTGATGTGCTTGGTTTTCTTGTGAAATCTGGATTCCTTTGCCAAGGCAATTGCACCAGTGTTATCACAAAAGATTTTCATTGGACCTGATGCACTAGGTATGACACCTAGATCGGATATGAACTCCTTCATCCAGACTCCTTCGTTTGCTGCTTCCGAAGCAGCTATGTACTCCGCTTCACATGTAGATCCCGCCACAACGCTTTGTTTAGAACTGCACCGACTGACAGCTCCACCGTTTAATGTAAACACGTATCCGGTTTGCGATTTAGAATCGTCCGGATCAGTGTCAAAGCTTGCATCAACATAACCATTTACGATGAGCTCTTTGTCACCTCCATATATGAGAAACATATCCTTAGTACTTTTCAGGTATTTCAGGATGTTCTTGACTGCTGTCCAGTGATCCATTCCTGGATTACTTTGGTACCTCCCTGCTAGACTTATAGCAAGACACACATTAGGTCTGGTACACAGCATTGCATACATGATAGAGCCTATGGCTGAAGCATAGGGAACATCTTTCATTTTCTCTCTATCTTCTGCATTGGTCGGGCTTTGAGTCTTACTCAATTTCACACCTTGTAACACAGGCAAGAATCCTTTCTTTGCTTGATCCATTTTGAACTTTTTCAAAACTTTGTCAAGGTATGTGCTTTGTGAAAGTCCAATTAAGCGTCTCGATCTATCTCTATAGATCTTGATGCCCAATATGTAGGCAGCTTCACCGAGGTCTTTCATTGAAAAACTTTTATTAAAGTATCCCTTTATGCTATCCAGAAATTCTATATCATTTCCGATTAGTAATATGTCATCTACATATAATATTAGAAATGCTACAGAGCTCCCACACACTTTCTTGTAAATACAGGCTTCTCCAAAAGTCTGTATAAAACCGAATGCTTTGATCACACTATCAAAGCGTTTATTCCAACTCCGAGAGGCTTGCACCAGTCCATAAATGGATCACTGGAGCTTGCACACTTTGTTAGGCTCCCTTTGGATCGACAAAACCTTCCGGCTACATCATATACAACTCTTCTTGCAGAAATCCATTCAGGAATGCAGTTTTGACATCCATTTGCCAAATTTCATAATCATAAAATGCAGCAATTGCTAACATGATTCGGACAGACTTAAGCATCACTACGGGTGAGAAGGTCTCATCGTAGTCAATCCCTTGAACTTGCCGAAAACCTTTTGCGACAAGTCGAGCTTTGTAGATAGTAACATTACCGTCAGCGTCAGTCTTCTTCTTGAAGATCCATTTATTCTCAATTGCTTGTCGATCATTGGGCAAGTCAACCAAAGTCCATACTTTGTTCTCATACATGGATCCCATCTCAGATTTCATGGCTTCAAGCCATTTTGCGGAATCTGGGCTCACCATCGCTTCTTTATAGTTCGTAGGTTCATCATGATCTAGTAGCATGACTTCCATAACAGGATTACCGTACCACTCTGGCGCGGATCTTACTCTGGTTGATCTACGAGGTTCAGTAGTATCTTGTTCTGAAGTTTCATGATCATTATCATTAGCTTCCTCACTAATTGGTTTAGGTGTCACAGAAACTGGTTTCTGTGATGTACTACTTTCCAATAAGGGAGCAGGTACAGTTACCTCGTCAAGTTCTACTTTCCTCCCACTCACTTCTTTCGAGAGAAACTCCTTCTCTAGAAAGTTTCCAAATTTAGCAACAAAAGTCTTGCCTTCGGATCTGTGATAGAAGGTGTATCCAATAGTTTCCTTTGGATATCCTATGAAGACACATTTCTCCGATTTGGGTTCGAGCTTATCAGGTTGAAGCTTTTTCACATAAGCATCGCAGCCCCAAACTTTCAGAAACGACAACTTTGGTTTCTTGCCAAACCACAGTTCATAAGGCGTTGTCTCAATGGATTTTGATGGTGCCCTATTTAACGTGAATGCGGCCGTCTCTAGAGCATATCCCCAAAACGATAGCGGTAAATCAGTAAGAGACATCATAGATCGCAGCATATCTAGTAAAGTACGATTACGACGTTCGGACACACCATTACGTTGTGGTGTTCCGGGTGGCGTGAGTTGCGAAACTATTCCACATTGTTTCAAATGTACACCAAACTCGTAACTCAAATATTCTCCTCCATGATCAGATTGTAGGAATTTAATTTTCTTGTTACGATGATTTTCAACTTCACTCTAAAATTCTTTGAACTTTTCAAACGTTTCAGACTTATGTTTCATTAAGTAGATATACCCATATCTGCTTAAGTCATCTGTGAAGGTGAGAAAATAACGATATCCGCCACGAGCCTCAACATTCATCGGACCACATACATCTGTATGTATGATTTCCAACAAATCTGTTGCTCTCTCCATAGTACCGAAGAACGGTGTTTTTGTCATCTTACCCATAAGGCACGGTTCACATGTACCAAGTGATTCATAATCAAGTGGTTCCAAAAGCCCATCAGTATGGAGTTTCTTCATGCGCTTTACACCGATATGACCCAAACGACAGTGCCACAAATAAGTTTCACTATCATTATCAACTCTGCATCTTTTGGCTTCAACGTTATGAATATGTGTGTCACTACTATCGAGATTTAGTAAGAATAGACCACTCTTCAAGGGTGCATGACCATAAAAGATATTACTCATATAAATAGAACAATCATTATTCTCTGATTTAAATGAATAACCGTCTCGCATCAAACAAGATCCAGATATAATGTTCATGCTTAACGCTGGCACCAAATAACAATTATTTAGGTCTAATACTAATCCCGAAGGTAGATGTAGAGGTAGTGTGCCGACTGCGATCACATCGACTTTGGAACCATTTCCCACGCGCATCGTCACCTCGTCCTTAGCCAATCTTTGCTTAATCCGTAGTCCCTATTTCGAGTTGCAAATATTAGCAACAGAACCAGTATCAAATACCCAGGTGCTACTGCGAGCATTAGTAAGGTACACATCAATAACATGTATATCACATATACCTTTGTTCACTTTGCCATCCTTCTTATCCGCCAAATACTTGGGGAAGTTCCGCTTCCAGTGACCAGACTGCTTGTAGTAGAAGCACTCAGTTTCAGGCTTAGGTCCAGGTTTGGGTTTCTTCTCTTGAGTAGCAACTTGCTTGCTGTTCTTTTTGAAGTTCCCCTTCTTCTTCCCTTTGCCCTTTTTCTTGAAACTAGTGGTCTTGTTGACCATCAACACTTGATGCTCCTTCTTGATTTCTACCTCCGCAGCTTTCAGCATTGCAAAGAGCTCGGGAATAGTCTTATTCATCCCTTGCATATTATAGTTCATCACGAAGCTCTTGTAGCTATGTGGCAGTGATTGGAGAATTCCGTCAATGACGCAATCATCTAGAAGATTAACTCCCAATTGAATCAAGTGATTATTATACCCAGACATTTTGAGTATATGCTCACTGACAGAATTGTTCTCCTCCATCTTGCAGCTATAGAACTTATTGGAGACTTCATATCTCTAAATCCGGGCATTTGCTTGAAATATTAACTTCAACTTCTGGAACATCTCATATGCTCCCTGACATTCAAAACGTCATTGAAGTCCCAATTCTAAGCCGTAAAGCATGGCACACTGAACTATCGAGTAGTCATCAGCTTTGCTCTGCCAGACTTTCATAACATCTGGTGTTGCTCCAGCAGCAGGCCTGGCACCCACCGGTGCTTCCAGGACGTAATTCTTCTGTGCAGCAATGAGGATAATCCTCAAGTTACGGACCCAGTCCGTGTAATTGCTACCATCATCTTTCAACTTTGCTTTCTCAAGGAACGCATTAAAATTCAACGGAACAACAGCACGGGCCATCTATCTACAATCAAACATAAACAAGCAAGATACTATCAGGTACTAAGTTCATGATAAATTTAGGTTCAATTAATCATATTACTAACGAACTCCCACTTAGATAGACATCTCTCTAATCCTCAAGGTGATTACGTGATCCAAATCAACTAAACCATGTCCGATCATCACGTGAGATGGAGTAGTTTCATTGGAGAACATCACTATGTTGATCATATCTACTATATGATTCACGCTCGACCTTTCGGTCTCCGTGTTCCGAGGCCATATCTATATATGCTTGGCTCGTCAAGTATAACCTGAGTATTCCACGTGTGCAACTGTTTTGCACCCGTTGTATTTGAACGTAGAGCCTATCACACCTGATCGTCAGGTGGTTTCTCAACACGAAGAACTTTCGCAACGGTGCATACTCAGGGAGAACACTTCTTGATAATTAGTGAGAGATCATCTTAAAATGCTACCGTTAATCAAAGCAAGATAAGATGCATAAAAGATAAACATCACATGCAATCAATATAAGTGATATGATATGGCCATCATCATCTTGTACTTGTGATCTCCATCTCTGAAGTACGGTCATGATCACCATCATCACCGGCGCGACACCTTGATCTCCATCGTAGCATCGTTGTCGTCTCGCCAATCTTATGCTTCCACGACTATCGCTACCGCTTAGTGATAAAGTAAAGCATTACAGCGCGATTGCATTGCATACAATAAAGCGACAACCATATGGCTCCTGCCAGTTGCCGATAACACGGTTACAAAACATGATCATCTCATACAATAAAATTCAGCATCATGTCTTGACCATATCACATCACAACATGCCCTGCAAAAACAAGTTAGACGTCCTCTACTTTGTTGTTGCAAGTTTTATGTGGCTGCTACGGGCTTAAGCAATAACCAACCTTACCTACGCATCAAAACCACAACGATAGTTTGTCAAGTTGGTGCTGTTTTAACCTTCGCAAGGACCGGGCGTAGCCACACTTGGTTCAACTAAAGTTGGAGAAACTGACACCCGCTAGCCACCTTTGTGCAAAGCACGTCGGGAGAACCGGTCTCGCGTAAGCGTACGCGTAATGTCGGTCCGGGCCACTTCATCCAACAATACCACCGAACCAAAGTATGACATGCTGGTAAGCAGTATGACTTATATCGCCCACAACTCACTTGTGTTCTACTCGTGCATATAACATCAACACATAAAACCTAGGCTCGGATGCCACTGTTGGGGAACGTAGTAATTTCAAAAAAATTCCTACGCACACGCAAGATCATGGTGATGCATAGCAACGAGAGGGGAGAGTGTGATCTACGTACCCTTGTAGACCGATAGCGGAAGCGTTAGCACAACGCAGTTGATGTAGTCGTACGTCTTCACGGCCCGACCGATCAAGCACCGAAACTACGGCACCTCCGAGTTCTAGCACATGTTCAGCTCGATGACGATCCCCGGACTCCGATCCAGCAAAGTGTCAGGGAAGAGTTCCGTCAGCACAACGGCGTGGTGACGATCTTGATGTTCTACCGTCGCAGGGCTTCGCCTAAGCACCGCTACAATATTATCGAGGATTATGGTGGAAGGGGGCACCGCACGCGGCTAAGAATATGATCACATGGATCAACTTCTCTAGGGGTGCCCCCTGCCCCCATATATAAAGGAGCAAGGGGAGGAGGCCGGCCGGCCCCTACGGCGTGCCAAGGAGGAGTCCTCCTCCTAGTAGGAGTAGGACTCCTAGTAGGAGGGGGAAAGAAGTGGGAAGGGAGAAGGAAAGGGGGCGCCGCCCCCCTCTCCTAGTCCAATTCGGACCAGGGGGGGAGGAGGCGCGCGGCCCACCTTGGCTTCCCCTCTCTCTCTCTCCACTAAGGCCCATATGGCCCATTACTTATCCCGGGGGGGTTCCGGTAACCCTCTGGCTCTCCGGTTTTCTCCGAAATCATCCGGAACACTTCCGGTGTCCGAACATAGCCGTCCAATATATCAATCTTTATGTCTCGAACATTTTGAGACTCCTCGTCATGTCCGTGATCACATCCGGGACTCCGAACTAACTTCGGTACATTAAAACTCATAAACTCATAATATAACTATCATTGAAACCTTAAGCGTGCGGACCCTACGGGTTTGAGAACAATGTGGACATGACCGAGACACGTCTCCGGTCAATAACCAATAGCGGAACCTGGATGCTCATATTGGCTCCTACATATTCTACGAAGATCTTTATCGGTCAGACCACATAACAACATACATTGTTCCCTTTGTCATCGGTATGTTACTTGCCCGAGATTCGATCGTCGGTATCTCAATACCTAGTTCAATCTCGTTATCGGCATGTTTCTTTACTCGTTTCGTAATACATCATCTCGCAAATAACTCATTAGTTGTAATGTTTGCAAGGCTTATGTGATGTGCATTACCGAGAGGGCCCAGAGATACCTCTCCGACAATCGGAGTGACAAATCCTAATCTTGAAATACGTCAACCCAACATTCACCTTTGGAGACACCTGTAGAGCTCCTTTATAATCACCCAGTTACGTTGTGACGTTTGGTAGAACACAAAGTGTTCCTCCGGTAAACGGGAGTTGCATAATCTCATAGTCATAGGAACATGTATAAGTCATGAAGAAAGCAATAGCAACATACTAAACGATCGGGTGCTAAGCTAATGGAATGGGTCATGTCAATCACATCATTCTCCTAATGATGTGATCCCATTAATCAAATGACAACACATTTCTATGGTTAGGAAACATAACCATCTTCGATTAACGAGCTAGTCAAGTAGAGGCATACTAGTGACACTTTGTTTGTCTATGTATTCACACATGTATTATCTTTCCGGTTAATACAGTTCTAGCATGAATAATAAACATTTATCATGAAATAAGGAAATAAATAATAACTTTATTATTGCCTCTAGGGCATATTTCCTTTAGTATCATGGAGCGGCATCAACATGCCGTGGTAGAAAAATTGTGCCATTCGGGGCAGGTTTGGGTATAAGCTTCTCACAAACCAGAGCTTCTCACAACAAGCCTGATGGTTTCGGTACAGAACGTGCCACCTTTGGGGACGAAACGATATCCGTTGCCTCTTATTGCTTTCAAAAAATTTCTAGTGTCAACATAAAACAACATGTGCGTTGTGTTAAGTTTTGGAATTTTTCGGGGTTCATTTGGACATTTTTGTACATTAACTGGGTTTTCTAGGCATTTTATGTGCATAATTCAAATTTGAAATACATGCACATGCTCCAGTGCATATAAATTGGTTGAAAAATCAAATATATGTCCTTGGGTGCATGCTTAGGTCCCATGCCAGAAATGGGAATGAATTTCAAACACCAGGGCACTGTTGATTGCCCGCAAAATGTTGAGATACATGGTTTTTAAATTCTAGTAAATCCAGAACTCGTCTGAAATTCATGAAAATTGGCATGGTATCATGGAGCGGCATCAACATGTCGTGGTAAAACTTTTGTCCCATTTGGGGCAGGTTTGGGTATAAGCTTCTCACAAATAGAGCTTCTCGCAACAAGCCTGATGGTTTTGGTACGGAACGTGCCTCCTTTGGGGACGAAATAATATATGTTGCCTCTTATTGCTTTCAAAAAAATTCTAGTGTCAACATAGAACAACAGGAGTGTTGTGTTACGTTTTGGAATTTTTCGGGGTTCGTTAGAACATTTTTATACATTAATTGGGTTTTCTAGGCATTTTATGCGCATAGTTCAAATTTGAAATACATGCACATGCTCCAGTGCATATAAATTGGTTGAAAAATCAAATATGTGTCCTTGGGTGCATGCTTACGTCCCGTGCAAGAAATGGGAATGAATTTCAAACACGAGGGCACTGTTGATGGCCGGCAAAACATTGACATACCTAGTTTTTAAAATCTATTAAATCCAAAACTCGTCTGAAATTCATGAAACTTGGCATGGTATCATGGAGAGGCATCAACATGTCATGATAAAATTTTTGTCCCATTTGGGGCAGGTTTGGGTATAAGCTTCTCACAAACCAGAGCTTCTCACAATAAACCTGATGGATTCGGTACGGAACGTGCCACCTTTGGGGACGAAACGATATTTGTTGCCTCTTATTGCTTTGAAAATTTTCTAGTGCCAACATAGAACAACATGAGTGTTGTGTTAAGTTTTGGAATTTTGGTGGGTTCGTTTGGACATTTTTATACGTTAACTGGGTTTTCTAGACATTTTATGTGCATAATTAAAATTTGAATTACATGCACATGCTCCAGTGCATATAAAATGGTTGAAAAACCAAATCTGTGTCCTTGGATGCATGCTTAGGTCCCATGCAAGAAATGGGAATGAATTTCAAACACCAAGGCACTATTGATTGCCGAGAAAACATTGAGATACCTGGTTTTTAAGTTCTAGTAAATCCAAAACTTGTCAGAAATTCATGAAACTTGGCATGGTATCATGGAGCAGTACCCGACATGCCATGGTAAATTTTTTGTCCCATTTTGGCAGGTTTGGGTATAAGCTTCTCACAAACCAGAGCTTCTCACAACAAGCCTAATGGTTTTGGTATGGAACG
This sequence comes from Triticum aestivum, assembly GCF_018294505.1. Lineage (NCBI taxonomy): Eukaryota > Viridiplantae > Streptophyta > Magnoliopsida > Poales > Poaceae > Triticum > Triticum aestivum. Next base: position 394,036,093 of record NC_057797.1, on the reverse strand, counting down.
TGCCACCTTTGGGGACGAAACGATATCCATTGCCTCTTATTGTTTTCCAAAATTTTCTAATGCTATCATAGAACAAGAGGAGTGTTGTGTTAAGTTTAAGTTTTGGAATTTTTCGGGGTTCGTTTCGACATTTTTATACATTAACTAGGTTTTCTAGGAATTTTATGTGCATAATTCAAATTTGAAATAAATGCACATGCTCCAGTGCATATAAATTGGTTGAAAGATCAAATCTGTGGCCTTGGGTGCATGCTTAGGTCCCTTGCAAGAAATGGGAATGAATTTCAAATACCAGGGCACTTTTGATTACCGAAAAAACATTGAGATACCTGGTTTTTAAATTCTAGTAAATCCAAAACTCATCTGAGATTCATGAAACTTGGCATGGTATCATGGAGCGGCACCCGACATGCCGTGGTAAAATTTTTGTCCCATTTGGGGCAGGTTTGGATATAAGCTTCTCACAAACCAGAGCTTCTCACAACAAGCCTGATGGTTTCGGTACGGAATGTGCCACCTTTGGGGACGAAATGGTATCCGTTGCCTCTTATTGCTTTCCAAAATTTTCTAGTTCCAACATAGATCAAAAAGAGTGTTGTGTTAAGTTTTGGAATTTTTTGGGGTTTGTTTGGACATTTTTATACATTAACTAAGGTTTCTAGGCATTTTATGTGCACAATACAAATTTGAAATACATGCACATGCTCCAGTGCATATAAATTGGTTGAAAAAATAAATCTGTGTCCTTGGGTGCATGCTTAGGCCCCATGCAAGAAATGGTATGAATTTCAAACGCCAGGGGACTGTTCGTTGCCGGCAAAACATTGAGATACCTAGTTTTAAATTCTAGTCAATCCAAAACTCGTCTGAAATTCATGAAACTTGGCATGCTATCATGGAATGGCACCCGACATGTTGTGGTATTTTTCGTGTCCATTTTGAGAGAAGGTGCACTCGAATAACTGTCAACAAAGGCATTTTGAAAAAATAGCTCCCACTTTTATATCTCTAACGTTTGTACAATTCAAATCGTGTGTGTTCTGTTAACCATTCACTGACCCCACATGTCTTGGTTTTAATGGCTATAGGAGGTGCCGTGTGGACAGGTGCTTAACTGAACGGGCAGCGTGCGAGCGCAGTCCGGTGCGCAGGCTCACCGGGAAGCGTGCAAGGTGTTCAACGCAGGATATGTGCATCTGTTCAACGCAAACAGTTCAGATTACGGCCATGTTCAAGAATTCGTTCGATTAACCAGTTAACTTGCCGATTAATCCCTACTCGTAGGGTCACCGAGTAGCCGATAAACCGATAAATCGTCCGATTAATTGATTAAATGGCTGATTAACTTACCAATTGGGCTATTAATCCCCTACTCGCCAACCAACCGAGCAGCTACCACTTAATGATTTCCTCAACAATGGATTACGGTATGAAAATTAAAGCCAGACTTCGGCGCTAAGCCAAGAGACACTGCGATTTGTCAAAATAAGAAGCTAAAAATCAATAGCACTATCTAATTTTTGCAACTACAATTCAATAATTTAGCATAGATTTCATGCATAGATATTAAGCAGTCGTTCTCACCGGGAAGTGAGACAGCCTTGGACCGCCGCCCACCTTGCTCCCACTAGTGTGTATTAACGGCGCGGCCGAGTGGCCGCATCCCCCATCCTCGCCACAGACACACAGTCCTCTCTCTCCACCTGCATCCTCGACGCTGCTCTAAGTCCTCAAAACCGTCAGTGTATGAGGATGCCGCCGAAGCGCCCAATCGGAGGGAGTGGCGACGCCGGGGCTGCTGAAGCACTGGAGCACGACATGAATATAGAGACAGAGGTTTCCTTCGCCGCCGACGAGGTGGAGAACGAGGCTGCCAACAAGCAGAGGTGGGTCGAGAAAGAACCACAAGCGACTCCAGCAGGCCTAGACCTCGTTAACAACCTCCCCGGTGAATGTTGAGAGTCATCATATCCCTCCTCCCAATCAAATATCGGGCGAGGACAGCCACCCTTTCCCGACGGTGGCACCCCTTATTGCTCCTCACCCCTGTCGACCTCCTCGACGCCCACGAGCTCTGCCATGGCTATCACCAAAGCTTGGATGCGTTCTCCCAGATCCTCGGCAGTCACCATGGCCCAATCAAAGGCCTTATCATGGGCAAGTTCCATTCCAATGGCAAGGACCGAGCCAAGCTTGATGAGTGGTTCCGATCCCCCACCATAGATCAGCTCGAGAAGATCAGTTTTAATGATGGGCATATGCACTTGCTGCCGACGTCCGTGCTCCGCTTCACGCCCACGCTGCGCGTCGCCAAGTTCATGAACTGCCATCCCCCCTTAATGACGTGCCCGCTCATTTTCTACCACGACTGAAGCACCTCGAGCTCGTCGCTATCTGCATACCAAAGGATGACATGGAGTGTCTGCTCCATAGCTATACTTCACTCGAGTTCCATCGTCTTCAGGCAATGAATTGGTCGAGTACCTTGCACATCACCTCCAGGACTCTCCGGACTATTTATGTGTGTTGCTGGTGCTGCAACGAGAGATCACCAAAGGCGGACCACAATATGGTCACTTAGGACACACCTTCACTTGAGAGATTACTTGTAGTTGATCAACAAGGTCCAACAAGAATAAATGTCATTTCTGCGCCGAAATTGATAGTGGTGGGCTACTCGTCTGTCAAATACTACTACTTTAAGGTACAACAGTCGCCTTATAACTCTCCTTCTTGATATCAACATTATTTCTAGTTTTGAAGATGTATGTTTGTCTCTCATCCAGCAAAGCTTCACCCAGATTCTGGGCACAGCGAATGTCTTGGCACTAGAATCTGTCGGTCCCAACCTGGACCAAGTTGTCAGTTTCCTGAGATGTTTTCCGTGCCTGAAGAAGTTGTATATCGAGGTGATGTTCCTTTCCTGGTAAATTTTAACCATAAGGGAGTTCAATTTTTTGCACCTTTTCCCAAGTTTACAATGCAAATGTACTATGGTTTCTGAATCAATTTTGGAGGATTTCAGGACATACATCCCCACCACATATTGGTTGCTTGATTCATATGGTTACAATCCATAAGCATTTCTCCTTTGGATTCATCTGTACTTGTTTTCTTAGGGAATTTTTCATCCAATCCAACCTATTGTGAAGAAGGCTACATGTTTCTAGATTGTAAACAAATGCCCATGTTAATCATGTTAGATCGAAGATGGCATGTTGGAGCATTTTACAAATCCTGCAAACCAAATGGGCGTGTAGCAGTGTTCAAAACTGCATGTAGGCACTAACACGTTCTCTTCTTTTGTGGATAATAATAGGCCCGGAGGTGGATAATGTTTATAACGAGAATCACATCGAATGCCTGGATCTGCATCTCTCAATATTACTTTGAACTCCTACCGAGGGACCTTACCGGAGATTACACTCGCCAGGTTCTTTCTTGCCAGAGCAAAGGTGCTGAGGGTACTGAGGTTGAACACACATTTAATTAGGAAATATGAATGGTATGTTGATCAAAGCCGGCAGGTACTACAGAATGGAAGAGGCTCCAAAAAGCTAAACTTCGTATTGGAAGAGCATATGGCAAATCAACTGAAATTCATTGTGTCAAACCCATACATGACTTGTCAGCGGCTGATCCCTTCCCGAAAATGACGATGTTTGCAATGTTTGAATTTGGGCGTTGTAATATTTGAATTTGAACCCTGCAATATTAATGGTATTTGCTATATAACGTAATTGGATGTTTTGTCTTATCCATACATGGGCATCTCGATGCAATGTTTGAATTTGGACGCGCTCTGCCAGCGGTTGGGCGTGCACATGATCATGTCAGGGGGCCCATATGCATGCGGTTGTGCCGCGCGCGTTGCCACATGATGCAGTTACGTGCGACACGATGGAGTTACTCACTGCAAATTAGAACTGCCATCAGGGCCTACCGATATTCCTGGTCATCCGGCTTCCCCTTTAATTCCTGCAGCCATTATAACCTTAACATCTTCAACCTTTCGATCGTGCCCCACAACACAACAAGCACACCCACGATGACACATAGAGAGGGGATGTCTAGCGACGCTCCAATGGAATTCGGCGAGCATAGAGTGGTGACCCACGCGAGGGAGACGGATCTCTTGGTGGTGTAGACCATCGACTCGGCCGTGGTGGATGACTATGTCAACAACGTTGAGTAGTTGATTGCTCGAGACAAGTACAAGGTGGTCGGCATCGACCTCCAGTACACCGTGGGTTGTCCCGGCATAGATTAGAAGGTTGTCGTCACCCAGTTGTGCGTGCGCCATCATGTCCTCATCTACCACTACTGCATGGCCACAGAGCCTTGCGACCGTTTCAACAGGTTTGTCAACAACACCGACTACAAGTTTGGCACGGTGGAAACCACCGACAATGTAAAAGCGCTCAGTGTTACAGGCTTGGCCTGCAAGAACCTTGTCGAAATCCCTGACCACTATAGGGTCTAGGGAAGCACGAAGAAGGACTCCCTGGTAAAACTCGCCTCGGCCATCATCAACCCCTACTACGAAAAGATGAAGCAGGATGCCCAAAGAACAAGTCGTGTATCCTGGCATAGGTCTTGTATGCGGCAACTGGATGAACCTCACCTCAGGTTCGCGGCCAAGAGCATGTACACATGCTACGAGATGCACAGGCGGATCGTTGACATGAGGAAGTTCCTCGTTACCGAAATCGACGAGCCCGGATCGAGCCACAAGTAGAGCAAGCGTCACAAGAAGTAGATGATGATCAGATGATCATTTATGCTATTTAATCATGCATGTAATATATGGTTCACTTTATTGGTGTGTGGAAATGTCATGTGTGTAGTAGCCACCTTTGTACTTATGCATGTAATAGTTTACCTTGGTGTGTGCAAATGCCATGGTTGTAGTAGCCACCTATGTAAGTGGATGTTTAATTTGGTTATGCAATCTTGTCCCTATAAGTGTGTGTATATATATTGTTGTTCTATATGCAATCCCGTCTATGTTATTATCGGTCTTCACACACATTTTTGATTACAGACATGTTTGTCGCGTATCACACACGTCTTGTTATATTGAACCGTTTCTGTTCTTTTGTCTCAACACAAACAGTTCATCCGACTGAACCGCATGCCGTATATCTCGCACACGTTGATCTGGCTGACTGTTTATTTTGTGTTGCCTAATCACAAACAGTTCATCCGAGTGAACCGTATGATGTACATTGCACACACCTTCATCTGGCTGCCCGTTTCTTTTGTTCCTCCTAATCGCAAACGGTTAATTGAACTGAACCGTATGCCCTGCATCACACACACAACTAAAATATGAACCATGTTTGATGCATCCTCCATCGCAAACATTTTGCACCTTTTTTGATGGTTTTTTACACCACCGTTTGCGATTATTGCATCGCACACAGTTTCGTCGAATGGTCTCTAACCGTAGTGTCGCGTTAGCAGCATGCTACAGTAGTGAAAAAATATTTCTCTTAGAAATAAAATTATGAATTTTAAGCAACTGCATCATGAACATGTTTCCCAATCTTGGGATAGGATGAAATTAATGATAATAAATTACCCTTCTCATGGTTTAAGTTTGTGGATGATCATACAAAAAATTTATCCGGGGTTGAACTTTGTTTCTAGAAATCTTTTAGATTCCGTCGCATGTGGTACCTTTATGAAAATTACATTACAAGAAGCTACCAAATTGCTTGATAATATTATGGCAAATCATTCACAATGGCATACTGAAAGAACACCTACTAGTTAAAAAAAGTGAATTATGTTGAAGAAATTAGTACTTTGAGTGATAAAGTAGATATGCTGATGAAATTGGTTGCTAGTAAAAGTTCTCATATTGATCCTAATGATGTGCCATTGTCTACTTTGATTATGAGAAATAATGACCCCGTAGATGTGAATTTTTTCTCGTGAAACAATTTCAATAGTAATGATTATAGAGGTAATTTTAATCCTAGGCCATTTCCTGGAAATTCCTCAAATAATTATGGCAATTACTATTGTAATTCTTAAAATAATAATAATAGGATTATGACTAATCTTGAAAGTAATATGAAAGAATTTATTAATGCTCAAAAATATTTCAATAGTACGATAGAATAAAAATTGAGTAAACTTGATGATATGTCTAGGAGTATGGATAGAATCGTTCATGATGTGGAAAATCTTAAATCTAAAATTTTGTCACCCAAGCTTGATATTAATGAATATATTAAGGCTCTATATATCTCCATGGATGAAAGCAAAGAAAGAACCGCTAGGTTGAGGGCTAAGCGATAATTTTTAGAAAAAGCGATTCCAATCTGCGTGGTTTTTATCGTAGTAATGATGAAGATATTAAAATGATTGGTGTTTCTTCTATTGAATCTTTTCTTAGTGATATTAAATTTGATGAAAAGGGGACTGAAGAAGATTCAACTTTATCTAGAAGGCGTCCCCATAATTTGGAGGGTGAAAATCTTAATGAAAAAATTGATAAAAGTGGGTTTGGAGAGATAAAAACTTTAAATAGCGATGTGCCCACTATTTTGGATTGCAAAGATTTTAATTATGATAGTTGTTCTTTGATTGAGTGTATTTCTTTGTTGCAGTCCATGTTAAATTCACCCAATTCTTATGAGCAAAATGAGGGTTTTACTAAACATATTGTAGAAGCGATGATGAAACCTTTAGAAGAAAAGCTAGAATTGGAAGTTCCAATACCTAGGAAATTATATGTTGAGCGGGAACCTGCCACTAAAGTTAAAACTAAAAATTATGACTACAATGCTTTATGTTATTTGGGTGCTAGCTTTCCACAATACCAAAATCTCTATGTGATGTGCTAGGTTTTACCAATATGGATGAATGATCTCTTAATTTGCACTTAGCGGATTCCACTATTAAGAAACCTTTGGGTAGAATAAATGATGTTATTATTCTTGCAAATAGGAATTATGTGCCCATTGATTTCATTATGCTTGATATTGATTGCGATCCGTCTTGTTCCATAATACTTGTAGGCCTTCCCTACGAACCATAGGTGTTGTTGTTGATATGAAATAAGGGAATATAGAAATTTAGTTTTCGTTAAAGAAGGGTATGGAACACTTACCTAGAAAGAAAATTAGGCCACCATATGAATCCATTATTAGGGCCACCTATGGAATTAATCTCAAGGATGACAACACTTGAAACTACACATTACGCCTAGCTAGGGGCGTAAAACAATAGCGCTAGTTGGGGGGGCAACCCAATAGTTATCTTAATTTTCTTGTTTATTTTTCTGGTTTTCTGTGTGCACACAATTATGCTACTATTATGGTTGTGTTTTTAGTTTTAATTAGTTTTTGTGCCAAGTAAAGCCTTGGGGATGATTTGGATGATAGTTGCTTTGATTCTGTGCAAAAACAGAAACTGCATCCAGTAGTAAAATTATTAAAATTTGCTGGAGCGCGATAAAATTCTGATTTTTTTACACATGATTGGTATACAAATTGCCCATGTTCAGAAATTTTGGAGTTACAGAAGTATGTTCATTGTTTGAATTATTACAGACTATTTTGTTTTTGACAGATTATATTTTTGTTGCATTGTTTGCTTGTTTTGATGAATCTGTGGATTGTATGAGGGTATAAGCCATGGTGAAGTTAGAATACAGTAGGTACAATGCAATAATAAAATATAAATGGGTTTACAACTATACTTAAAGTAGTGATTTGCTTTGTCATACTAACGGATCTCACAAAGGTTTTTCTTGAGTTTTATGTGGCGAAGTTTTCATGTTTTTGATGAGATCGCGATGGATGAAGGAACAAGGAGTGGTAAGAGCCTAAGATTGGGGATGTCCGAGGCACCTGAAGGTAATATTCAAGGACTCCAAAGTATCTAAGCTTGGGGATGCCCCGGAAGGCATCCCCTCTTTCTTGTACCAATTATAGGTAATTTTACTTGGAGCTATATTTTTATTCATCACATGATATGAGTTTTTCTTGGAGTGTAATGTATTATATGAGTCTTTGATATGTTTGATTTTTAGTTTGTCACAATCATATTTGCTGGACACACCTTTTTGAGGGGACACTCATTATTCGTGATTGGTTAGAATACTCTATGTGCTTCAGTTATATCTTTTGAGCTAGGCAGTTGCTCTAGTGCTTCACTTATATCTTTTAGAGCACGGCGGTGGTTATATTTCAAAGAAATAGTTGCACTCTCATGCTTCACTTATATCTTTTTTAGAGTTGATAATAGTAATGGCAAGTAGTATGGGTTATTAATTTGGTCCTAACATGATAGGTATTCAAGAGGGATATAATAAGAACTTTCATGTAGACCACTGAATATGATAAGTTTGATTCCTTACAATAGTTTTGCGATATAAATGTGGTAATATGCAGGTTGTACTAGTGAGCAATTGTGGTTTAGTAAGAATATTGGTGTTAAGGTTTCTTATTCCCGAAGCATGCACGTATAGTCTCCCGTTATGCTGAGAAGTTGGAGCCTGATTTATTATTGATTGTCCTCCTTATAAGTGGCGGTCGGGGACGAGCACTGGTCTTTTCCTACTAATCTACCCCCCTAGGGGCATGCATATTAGTACATTTCTTTGAGGGCTAATAAACTTTTGCAATAAGTACGTGAGTTCTTTATGAGTAATGTGAGTACATGGATTATACACACTCTCACCTTTCCACAATTTTCTAGCCTCATCAATACCGTGCATTGCCCTTTCTCACCTTGAGATATGGTGCAAACTTCGCCGGTGCACCCAAACCCCTTGATATGATACGTTCTATCACACATAAGCCTCTTATAACTTCCTTAAAACATCCACCATACCTACCTATTATGGCATTTCCATAGCCATCCCGAGATATATTGTCAAGCAACTTCCACCGTTCCGTTTTATTATGAGACACATAATCATTGTCATATTGCTTTGCATGATCATATAGCTGACATAGTATTTGTGGCTCAGCCACCGTTCATCATTTTTATACATGTTACGCTAGATCATTGGACATCCCAGTACACCACCGGAGGCATTCATATATTGTTCTAGTATTGAGTTGTAATTTTATTTTGAGTTGTAAATAAATAGAAGTGTGATGATCATCATATTCATTATTAGAGCATTGTCCCAAGTGAGGAAAAAAATAGGCCAAAAAAGCCCAACAAAAAAGAGGGGAAAATGAGAGAAAAAGAGAGAAGGGGTAATGTTACTATCCTTTCCACACTTGTGCTTCAAAGTAGAACCATGTTTTCATATAGAGAGTCTCCTATGCTTTATTTTCATAAAACTAGTGATAATTTTAATTATAGAACTTTGCTTGTATATTCCAATGATGGGCTTCCTCAAATGCCTGAGGTCTTCATGAGCAAGCAAGTTGGATGCACACACACTTATTTTTGAGCTTTCATACACTATAGCTCTTAGTGCATCCGTTGCATGGCAATCCCCAGTCTTTGCATTGACATCAATTGATGGGTATCTCCATAGCCCATTGATTAGCCTCATCAATGTGAAATTTTCTTCCTTTTTGTCTTCTCCATACAACCTCCAACATCATACTCTATTCCACCCATAGTGTTATATCCATGGCTTGCGCTCATGTATTGCGTGAGAGTTGAAAAAGTTGAAGCACGTTAAAAAGTATGAACCAATTGCTCGGCTTGTCATTGGGGTTGTGCATGATAAATACTTCGTGTTAAGAAGATGGAGCATGACAAGGCTATATGATTTTGTAGGGATAACGTTCTTTAGCATTGATATTTTGAAAGACATGATTGTTTGTTGGTATGGCTTATTATTATTATTATTATTTTATGTCAAACTATAGACTATTGCTTTGAATCACTCAGATCTTAATATTCATGCCACAAAGAGAAATTACATGATGAACATGATAGATAGCATTCCACATAAAAAATTCTATTTTTACCATTCACCTACTCGAGGATGAGCAGGAATTAAGCTTGGGGATGCTTGATATGTCTACAACGTATCTATAATTTTTTATTGTTCCATACTATTATAGTATCAATCTTGACGTTTTACATGCAATTATATATCATTTTTGGGACTAACCTATTAACCTAGTGCCCAGTGCCAGTTGTTGTTTTTTTGCTTGTTTTTGGCTTTTCTAGAAATCAATATCAAACAGAGTCTAAACGGAGAAAAAACTTTGGATTAATTTTTTCTAGACCAGAAGAGACCCTAGATGGCTTCTTATCTCTCTTTGATCTTCAATACAATGTTCTCCTCGATGTTCTTGGAGATCTATTCGATGTAATGACTTTTTGCGGTGTGTTTGTTGGGATCCGATGAATTGTGAGTTTATGATCAGATTATCCATGAATATTATTTGAGTCTTATCTGAACTCTTTTATGCATGATTATTATAGCTTTGTATTTCTCTCTGATCTATTGATTTGGTTTGGCTAACTAGATTGATCTTTCTTGCAATGGGAGAGGTGCTTTGTGATGGGTTCGATCTTGCGGTACTCAATCCCAGTGATATAAAGGGACATGACACATATTTGTATCATTGCAATTAAGGAAAAAAAGATGGGGTTTATTCATACATGGGTTTACTTTGTCTACACCATGTCGGTCTACTTTGCTTAAGGCGTTATTTCGTTCTTTATGAACTTAATACTATAGATGCATGCTAGATAATGGTCAATGTGTGGAGTAATAGTAGTAGATGGAGGCAGGAGTTGGTCTACTTGTCTTGGACATGATGCCTATATACACGATCATTGCCTTGGACATCGTCGTGATTATTTGATTTTCTATCAATTTCCCAATAGTAATTTGTTTACCCACGGTATGCTATTTTGAAGAGAAAAGCCTCTTGGGAAAACTATGGCCCCCGGGTATACTTTTTATCATATATTAAAATCGAAAATACTTTGCTGCAATTTTACTTTACTTCATTTTATTTTGTGTTTTAATTATCTATCTATCACTATGAGATTTCATCCTTGCAATTAACCGACGAGGGATTGACAACCCCTTGTTCATGTTGGGTGCCAGTATTTGTTATTTTGTGTGTAGGTATTGTGAACGAGGTGTTGCGTGGTTCTCCTACTGGATTGATAACCTTGGTTCTTAACTGGGGGAAATACTTATCTCTATTGTACTACATCCTCCTCTCCTCTTCGACAAAATTCCAACGCAACTCACAAGTAGCATATGTCAAGAGTCCTCTCAAGTACTTACCAGACACAGCGTCACTCTTTTTTGGTTCTTTGCCTCAAAAGCAGCCAGTTGGGCATTTAGCCCTTAAATCTCCTGAGATTGCTGGTCATTTTTGGCCTTGAGAGCATTCGTGTCCTCCCTACTTCGGGTAAGCACCCGGTGGCCAGCCTGGCATTGTGATTCGTCATACAGCAGATCCTATCGAGCCTGCTTGAGGTCCTTTTCTAGCTGACCAATGACTTCAGCTGCTACGAATATAAACCCCATTAGTAGAGACCTCGGTTTCTCTATGGCAAATGACCATATACCATATGCACTTACCGTGCGCTTCTCAGGTGAAATTTTTAATGTGCTCCACCTCGGACTGCGAGGCGTCCAGCTTTGTCTTCATCTAGGCCAGCACCTTGGATACTTTCATTTTTCTCTCATGAAGTCTGCAAATTCAAGGCATTATTACATTAGATCAACCCTTAATATGGCCACACATCCCGAATAAAGGCTCGGGGGGCTACTAGGACCCAGGCTCCTTTCGTAAGCTTCTTGGTCGTTCTGAATACAGTCATCAGTTGTATCATCCGACAAGTTCCTTCAGGGCTACTACCATGCATTCAACCCATATGAAAGGAGGACTAAAGACTGAAACATGACTCACTGCCAAAGTAGTTGAGCACGAGGGCACCTCACCTACAAACACTTGGACAAAACATCCACTGCCTTCTGAAAGATGGAGTAGGTCACGCCAAGGTAGGCATCCACCGAACTGAGGGCATTGAATTCTTCACTAGAGAAGGTAGGGTTCCTTATAGAATCCCTCCTTCGACAATGATTCATAGCGCTTTCGACCTCGAAGGTGGTGGCTGCACAAGTCCCGAAGTCTCCGTTCGAGGTACTTCGGGGACATTCCCCGAAGCGGGTATGGCCTTGGTGCTAGGCCTTGGGGTCGAGGTATCCTTGGCGACCGCCTCCTCAGTTGTTGATGCATGGGCAGGCTTCCTGCGCGGAAGGAACGTAGTTAGGCATTTGATGCCGAAATAACTCCCGAAGTGTCATTGTTGATAATATCACCTAGTCGGAGATAAGGCATCATGCTCTATATCCATGGTTGCCACCCATTAAGGGGCACCATGTCCAGCTTTTGGAGGGGCCCCCTTGAGAGTCCAGATCGTGGCAGGCACGCTTTGAGCGTCGACCCTTAGGAAGAGGAGTCAGGGTGCTCGGGGCATTCGGGGCAGAAGTTCTTTTTTGAGTTGAAGACAGAAAGGGTTTTACCAATGAAGATGGCTGAATTCCTGGCAAGTCGAGAGTAATAGCCACTCTGGAGCCATCAAGGCTCTCCTGATAAAAAGTCCCCTCCTCATATATGGTGGACAATTCTTCATCTTCGTGGAAGCCAGGGTCATCATCTCAAATATACGTCCCTGGCTCGGGCGTAGGGCAGCTTAGTGTCTCACCCAGTGCCCCCACCCCTGCTCAGATATACTGAACAATCGTTTGAAAGGAATAAGATGAATTGCTCGGATGGATGAGAGGGTTCGGGGGGGACTTACTATTTTGGCAGGGTTGTAATAAGACAAACCGTCCATAAACTTCTGCTTCACAAATTCCGCTGGTTCCCCCTTGTATATACAAGCTAAGGTTGCGCCAAAAGCCAGTTGATCCTTGAAGCTATTCCAAATTCATTAGGTGGTGGTGGCGGTCCCATTGTACATACATAGTAGATGTCGGTGATGCCGTAGAGGCTAGACTCTTCGGTCGATTGCTGGCACCATCAAGTCTTTGATGGTGAGGCCACGATTTGTCAAGCACCTCACCTGGGCGGCCAGGCGATCCACATTGGAGTCATCATTTTGAGCGCTGCTCTGTGGCCTCCGATTAAAGCGTTTCTACAGAGGATCCGAAGAGAAGGTGGGGAGCCTGGCCCGAACTAGGCCATGCAGTCGGACATTGGCCAAGTAGAACCACTTGGTCGCCCACGTGTCGGCATCCTCTCGAGGGGTGCCTATGGGGTAGCATTTCCCAGTGATTTGGCAGACCTCGGTCGCACCCACTTCATGGAGTCTCCCTCCTCGAGATTAGGGCATCACCCAAAAATACTTCCTCCATAGCCCGAAGTGTGTTGTGCACTAAGGTACATCTCACAAAGGGTGACGAATCCCGCTATGTGTAAAATCGAATTGGGGGTAAGGTGGTGGAGTTGGATCCCGTAACATTCAAGTAGGCTCCGAAGGAGAAAATGGATGGGAAATCCTAGGCCGCAGAGGAGGAAGGGAAGAAAGCATACTAATACATCTCCAACTTATCTATAATTTTTTATTGTTCCGTGCTGTTGTATTATCATTCTTGGATGTTTTACAATCATTTTATAGCAACTTTATATCATTTTTTGGGACTAAAATATTGACATAGTGCCTAGTGCCAGTTCTGTTTTTTGCTTGTTTTTTACTTCGCAGAAAATCAATACCAAACGGAGTCCAAACGCAGCAAAACGTTTTGGAGATTTTTTCTAGACCAGAAGGAATAACTTGGGCCAAAGAAGTACCAGAGGGGTGCCCTGAGGGGGCACAGCCCACCTCAGCGTGCCTGGGGTCCAAGTGCGCTGGATTGTGCCCACCTCGGTGGCCTCCCGCACCGCCTCTTTGCTCTATAAATACCCCCAAAATTCAAAATCCCTAGGGGAGTCGACGAAACACAATTCCAGCCGCCGCAAGTTCCAGAACCACCAGAACCAATCTAGACACCATCACATAGGGGTTCATCATCCTCATTGGTGCCTCTCCGATGATGCGTGAGTAGTTCACTATAGACCTACTGGTCCGTAGGCAGTAGCTAGATGGCTTCCTCTCTCTCCCTTTTGATTCTCAATACAATGGTCTCTTGGAGATCTATTTGCTGTAACTCTTTTTGCGGTGTGTTTGTTGGGATCCGATGAACTTTGAGTTTATGATCAAATCTATTTTATCCATGAAAGTTATTTGAGTTTCGATCTCTTATATGCATGATTGCTTATAGCCTCGTATTTCTTCTTTGAATATTTGGTTTAGTTAGGCCAGCTAGATCAACTTTTCTTGCCATGTGAAGAGGTGCTTTGTGATGGGTTCGATCTTACGGTGCTCAATCCCAGTGACAGAAGGGGACATGACACGTATGTATCATTGCCATTAAGGATAACAAGACGGGGTCTATTCCTACATGAATAGATCTTGTCTACAGCATATCATCGTTCTTATTGCATTACTCTGTTTTCCATGAACTTAATACACTAGATGCATGCTGGATAGCAATCGATGTTGTTGGGAAACATTGCATGCAAAACAAAAAAATTCTACACACACGCAAGATCTATCAAGGAGATGCATAGCAATGGGAGGGGGAGAGTGTGTCTATGTACCCTCGTAGACCGTAAGAGGAAGAGTTTAGTAACGCGGTTGATTTAGTTGAACTTCTTCGCGTTCCAACCGATCGAGCACCGAACATACAACACCTTCGCGTTCAGCACACGTTTAGCTCGATGACGTCCTCCGCCTTCTTGATCCAACAAGACGGTGAGGTAGTGCATGAGTTCCGGCAGCACGAAGACGTGGTGACGGTGATGGTGAAACTATCTCCGTATGGATTCGCCTAAGCACTACGAAAATATGACCGGGGGTGTAAACGGTGCAGGGGGCGCCGCACATGGCTAAGGGATTGATGTGCTTGTGATAGGCGCCCCTTCCCACATGTATATAGGTGGGGGAGGAGGGAGCAGCCAGGAGGGCGCCCCAAGTAGGCCGAATCCTACTTGGGGTCCTCCCTAAGTGGCGCCTCCCCCTTTCCTTATTTGCCGGAGAAGAAAGGGGAGCAGAGAGAAGGAAGGGGAGGCCGAACCCTCCACCATTTCCTTTCCCCACTTGGGTGGCTGCCATGAGGGGCGCGCCAGCCCCTTGTGGGCTGGTGTGCTCCCCTCTTAATGCCCAATAGGCCCAATACCCTCTCGGGGTTGACCGGATACCCCCTCTGTTACACTGATGACTACTCGGTTTTCTCCGAAACACTTCCGGTGTCGGAATACCATCGTCCTAATATCAATATTTACCTGTTGACCATTTAGAGACTCCTCATCATGTCCGTGATCACATTCTGGACTCTGAACAACATTTGGTCACCAAATCATATAACTCATATAACACTATATCCTCAATGAACGTTAAGCGTGTGGACCCTACGGGTTCGAGAACTATGTACACATGACCGAGACACCTCTCCGGTCAATAAGAAATAGAGGAACCTGGATGCCCATATTGGCTCCTACATATTCTATGAAGATCTTTATCGGTTGAACCATTATGACACAATACGTAATTCCCTTTGTCCATCGGTATGTTACTTTCCTGAGATTCGATCGTCGGTATCTTCATACCTAGTTCAATCTCATTTCTGGCAAGTCTCTTTACTCGTTCCGTAATACATCATCTCGTAACTAACTCATTAGTCACTTTGCTTGCAAGGCTTCTTTATGATGTGTATTACCGAGAGGGCTCAGAGATACCTCTCCGATACTCGGAGTGACAAATCCTAATCTTGATCTATGCCAATTCAACAAACACCTTCGGAGATACCTGTAGAGCATCTTTATGATCACCCAGTTATGTTGTGATGTTTGATAGCACATAAGGTATTCCTCCGGTATCCTGGAGTTGCATAATCTCGTAGTCGAAGGAATATGTATTTGACATTAAGAAAGCAATAGTAATAAATTGAACAATCAATATGCTAAGCTAGCGTATGGGTCTTGTCCATCACATCATTGTCCTAATGATGTGATCCCGTTATCGAATGTCAACTCATGTCTATGGTTAGGAAAACTTAACAATCTTTGATCAACGAGCGAGTCTAGTAGAGGCTCACTAGGGACATGGTATTTGTTTATGTATCCACACATATATTTAAGTTTTCGGTCAATACAATTCTAGCATGAATAATAAACCTTTACCATGAATAAGGAAATATAAAATAACAACTTTATTATTGCCTCTAGGGCATATTTCCTTTAGTCTCCCACTTGCACTAGAGTCAATAATCTAGTTCACATCGCCATGTGATTAATACCCATAGTTCACATAGCCATGTGACTAACACCCAAAGAGTTTACTAGAGTCAATAATCTACTTCACATCGCCATGTGATTAACACCCAAAGATTACTAAGGTATGATCATGTTTTTCTTGTGAGAGAGGTTTAGTCAACGGGTCTGCCACATTCAGATTCATATGTATTGTGCAAAACTCTATGTCTACAATGCTCTACATGGAGCTACTCTAGCTAATTGCTCCCACTTTCAATATGTTTCCATATTGATTCTCATAGTCATCCGAATCAGTGTCAAAGCTTGCATCGACGTAACTCTTTATGATGAACTCTTTATCACCTCCATAACCGAGAAAATATTTCCTTAGTCCTTGATAGTCCATTTTGCATCATGTTTCCTTACTGTTATTTATGATGTTTTTATCCATAATAATGCTTTTGGTGTAATTCTAATGCCTTTTCTCTCATAATATGCAAGGTATACACAAAGAGGGAGAATTCTGGCAGCTGGAAATCTGGACCTGGAAAAGCTACGTCAGACCACCTATTCTGCACAACTCCGAACAAGCTAAAACTTCACGGAGATTTTTTATCAAATATATGATGAATATTGGATCAAATAACTACCAGAGGGGGCCCACCAGGTGGGCACATCCCACTTGGGCGCTCAAGGGAGCCCAAGCGCGCCCTGGTGGTTGTGCTCTCCCAGGCCCACCTCTGGTGCCCATCTTTTGGTATATAAGTCATTTTGACCTAAAAATAAGGAGAGGACTTTCAGGACGGAGCGCCGCCGTCTCAAGGCGGAACTTGGGCAGGAGCATTTTTGCCCTCCGGCGGAGCGATTCCGTCGGGGGAACTTCCCTCCCGAAGGGGGAAATCATCGTCATCATCATCACCAACAACTCTCCCATCTTGGGAAGGGAAATCTCCATCAACATATTCAACATCACCATCTCATCTCAAACCCTAGTTCATATCTTGTGTTCAATCTTGTTACCAGAACTATAGATTAGTGTTTGTGGGTGACTAGTAGTGTTGATTACATCTTGTAGTTGATTACTATATGGTTTATTTGGTGGAAGATTATATGTTCAGATCCAATATGCTATTTAATACCCCTCTGATCTCGAGCAAGATTATCATTTGTGTGTAGTTACTTTTGTTCTTGAGGTCACGGGAGAAATCATGTTGCAAGTAATCATGTGAACTTGATATGTGTTCGATATTTTGATAGTATGTATGTTGTGATTCCCTTAGTGGTGTCATGTGAACGTCGACTACATGACACTTCACCATATTTGGGCCTAAGGGAATGCATTGTGGAGTAGCAATTACATGATGGGTTGCGAGAGTGACAGAAGCTTAAACCCCAATTTATGCGCTATTCCATAAGGGACCGATTGGATCCAAAAGTTTAATGCTATTGTTAGAATTTATTCTTAATACTTTTCTCGTAGTTGCGGATGCTTGCGGGAGGGTTAATCATAAGTAGGAGGTTTTTTCAAGTAAGAATAGCACCCAAGCACTGGTCCACCCACATATCAAATTATCAAAGTAGCGAACACAAATCGAACCAACATGGTGAAAGTGACTAGATGAAATTCCTGTGTACCCTCAAGAATGCTTTGCTTATCATAAGAAACCGTTTTGGCCTGTCCTTTGCCTCAAAAGGATTGGGCTACCTTCCTGCACTTTCGTTACTACTATCGTTACTTGCTCATTACAAATTACCTCGCTATCAAACTACTCTGCTACTTATAATTTCAGCACTTGAAGACATTACCTTGTTGAAAACCACTTGTCATTTCCTTCTGCTCCTCGTTGGGTTTGACGCTCTTACTTATCGAAAAGAGCTACAATTGATCCTCTATACTTGTGGGTCATCAAGGTTATTTTCTGACGTCGTTGCTGGGGAGTGAAGCGCCTTTAGTAAGTGGAATTTGGTAAGGAGACATTTATATAGTGTGCTAAAATTTATTGTCACTTGTTACTATGGAAAACAATCCTTTGAGGGGTTTGTTCGGGGTATCTTCACCTTGACCAGAACCACGATTAGCTACCCCTCAACCTACTGCACCTACTGAAAATATTGAATATGAAATTCCTTCGAGTATGATAGAACAACTGCAAGCTAATTCTTATGTAGGGGATGGAACCGAACATCCTGATATGCACTTGATATATGTAGAACAAATTTGTGGATTGTTCAAGCTTGCAGGTTTACCGAGGGATGAGGTTATGAAAAAGGTTTTCCCTTTATCTTTGAAGGGAAAAGAATTGGCATGGTATAGGCTATGCGATGATATTGGATCTTGGAATTGGAATCGTTTGAAATTGGAGTTCCATCAAAAAATTTCTCCTATGCATCTAGTTCATCATGATCGGAATTATATATATAATTTTTGTCCTCGTAAAGGAGAAAGTATCTCTCTACCTTGGGGGAGGCTTAAGTCAATGTTACATTCATGCCCCAATCATGATCTCTCAAAAGAAATTATTATTCATAACTTTTATGCTCGGCTTTCTCGTAATGACCAAACCATGCTCGATACTTCTTGTGCTGGTTATTTTATGAAGAAGACTATTGAATTCCGGTGGGATCTTTTGGATAGAATTAAATGCAACTCTGAAGATTGGGAACTCAATGAAGGTAAAGAGTCAGGTATTAAACTTAAGTATGATTGTGCTAAATCTTTTATGGATATCGATGCTTTTCAAAAGTTTAGCACTAAATATGGACTTGACTCTGAGATAGTAGCCTCCTTTTGTGAATCATTTGCTACTCATGTTGATCTCCCTAGAGAGAAGTGGTTTAAATATCACCCACCTATTAAATAAGAAATTAAAGAATTGGTACCAATTAAAGAAGAAACTATACTTTATAATGTTGATCCAGTTTTTCCTTCTGTTTATATTGGGAAACCACCTTTCCCTGTTAGGATAAAGGAACATGCTAAAGTTTCAACTGTGGTTAACAAAAGCTATATTAGAACACCTAAACCTGATGAACAAATCAAAGTAGAACCTAATATTGCTATGGTTAAATATCTCTTGGAAGAAGATATGGATGGGCATGTTATTTACTTCTGCGAAGAAGCTGCTAGAATTGCCAAACATGATAAAAAGGATAAACAAAAACATGTTATTGGCATGCCCGTCACCTCAGTTAAAGTAGGAGAACACTGTTATCATGGTTTATGTGACATAGGTGCTAGTGTGAGTGCTATTTCTTACACCTTATATCAAGAAATTATGAATGACATAGCACCCGCAGAGATAGAAGACATAGACGTTATCAAACTTGCTAATAGAGACACTATATCACCAATTGGGATTGTTAGAGATGTTGAAGTCTTGTGTGGTAAAATAAAATACCCTACTGATTTTTTTGTTCTTGGTTCCCCACAAGATGACTTTTGTCCCATTATCTTTGGTAGACCTTTCTTGAACACCGTTAATGCTAGAATAGATTGTGAGAAACAAACTGTCAGTGTTAGTTTTGGTGACGAGTCTCATGAGTATAATTTTTCCAAGTTTAGTAGAAAGCTTCATGAAAAAGAATTGCCTAGTATCGATGCAACAAACCCTGGGTCTGTAGCCCAGACTATGCACAGGCAAGGGAACAATATTTAAGCACCAACCGAAGCCAGGATACAAGAAGTCAAGAGATCCGAAGAACCAGCATGCAGCTCAGAGAAAATAAAGGCCAAGCTAGAGAAGCAAGATATCGCCAAGAAGAGGGCCTCCCTTTCCAGAGAGGCGGGCCTCCCTTGCCAGAGAGGCGGGCCCGGCAAGGGACAAGGCCACCCCTAAAAGCAGACGACCAAGACACCCCGGCAAGGCCCTGCCGGGGCTCGCGGAGGCAAAACCGCCTCACCATCCACTCTAGCACGACCCACGTCATCCATCAGTGCGGTGTCAAGACGCAAGGAGATTAAGTGGCAACCATTCGCCACATGGCGGCCATTTCCTACAGAAGGAACCCACATTCGCCACATGACGTGTCAAGAAAACAGACGCGGAGCTGGCAAGATAGCCCGGCAAGCCTTGCCGGGCAACCAGTGATGTGACACTAAGCGGTGCATTTAATGCGCCCTGTCAGCCCACAGAGTTAGGCATGATAGCATGTTTGCTATCATATCAGTGCATAATGACTAATTTGTCATTGTGGTGACCCCTAGATCTATAAAAGGAGGCCCGTGGCAACCGTAGAAAGGGGTTGGAAAGTTGATGAACCGACACCCCACATGCGCATAGTTGCTACTGCCCTTAGGCAACCCTTGCCGGGCAAGTGTACTATGCTTTGTCACCTCCGTTCCGCCATCAATCCACCAAAGTAGGAGTAGGGTTTTACGCCTCACGGCGGCCCGAACCTGGGTAAATTGCTTGTGTGCACTCTACCGTGATGCCGCACGCTGGTCTGCACTTTGTGCAACGCGATGTCCCCCTACCGAACCAGCAAGGGGCCTCCCGGTCCCATAGGTGGCCACGGATATCCCGCGACATCTTTGGCGCACCAGGTAGGGGGCTCACTTGCGCGAACCTGAAAGCTTGCGTAGTGCATCATCTTCATCACCATCTTCATCATCAACGAAGCCATCGACCATGGCGCCAGAGAAGAAGTATGGTTCTTTGGCCCACCCATCCACCTCGAAGGCTCCGCCGCCCGCGACCACTAATGCCGCGGGGGATGCGGAGGCACACGAGGACGTGAACACTACTGGGGACATGGTTGGAGCAGGTGGCGCCATCACCACTTCCCCTGCGGCCGACACAGGGGCGGGAGATATCAGAGGAGAACAACATCAGCAGCGCCTTGACGGTCACGCTCCGCAAGGTGCAGGCAAGGTGGTAACTCCGTCCACACCCCCTCCTCTCACCGACGGGCATAGCCGCAACAACGGCACTTGGACCGGGGCCGGCCCCACCACGGGAGTGACCACGACGCATGCGCCTCCACCCTGACGAACTGTCCAGACCGCTGCGCTCGATGGAGCCGCCAACCCTCGAGCACCACCGCTGCACAACCCCGTTGCCTAGGTGGTCGTTCCACAGTAGCGTGGGCGCAGCACCGCCACTGGCACCGTCAGGAGCCAGGCGACGGTGCGGTCGACGTCATCCACATCTTTTCCAAGCACAACCACAGAGGCTATGGCGCGAGCCGAGCTGCTGCTGAGGTTTCCGCCAGCAGCTGAGCAAATGGATGAATGGCGTGCCACCATCCAAAGCCTGCTCGGTTTCGCCGAAGCTGGGGGCTCGCGACGAGCTGGCCCGCCGCAACCTCCCTAAGCGACAGCAACTGCCCGTACTGTTGGCCGTACGGAGAGGGCCATCCCCATGGTGCATTCCCCACCACGACAGCCGGTGCGGGCGCAGCAGAATCAAGATTCCGGTGACGTCTCGATGGCCTCTTCTGACCCTCGAGCACGTCTAGGCCATCATCGAGCCCCAGAGGATAGGCGGTAGGGAGACGCGCGCGTCGTCGTAGATCGACGCTGCGACGACCTCCTCCAGACCGACGGGTGCGACGGCCTAAACATCGATGAACCTGCGCTCGGTGTTGGCGGGTGCCTACCTTTCGAGGTTGGCTGCCCTGCCTTTACACGAGTGTTGCAGCGAGTCTGTTGGCCGTCCGTTCGCACATTCAAGCTAGAGATACCTGAGAAGTATGATAGGAGGCTGACCCCGGCAGAGTTCCTAAGCATTTACACCTGCGTTGTTCAGGCTGCCGGGGGAAGAGATGAGAAGGTGTTTGCCAACTACTTTCCCTTGACCCTCAAGTCCAATGTGAGGTCTTGGCTGATGCACCTGTCGGAGAACTCCATTTCATCATGGGCAGACCTGTGCCACGAGTTCATCGGTGCCTTCACTGGTGGCCACCAAGAGCCCGGTAGGCCCAGCGACCTGCAGCTTCTCCAGCGGAAGGAAGGAGAAACTCTTCATAAGTATTTGCAGAGATTCAGTAAAGTTCATCCGACAGCCGTTATAGCAGCTTTCTAGTACAATGTGCGCAACCGTTGCATTCGTTCCAAGATGAACGTGCGGCTGCCCAAGACTGTGAAGGAGCTATACACACTGGTGGTTAAGTGTGCTCGGATGGAGGAAAGAAGGAAGTTGCCCGGAGAGGAAGATTGCACCAATGTTGATTCAGAGGATCAGGATGAATCAACCAATCACAGGAAGGGCAAGAAGCGCATTAAGAAGCCAAGAGATAAGGCAGTGATGACTGTGGAAGGTTCGGGCACACCTAGTACCGGCAAGTAGGCCAAGGTTGAGGCCCCCGGCAAGGAAGCTGCCGCTTGCACTGCCTGCCGGGAAGCTGTTGCCGCCGGGAAAGCACGGAAAGGCGATGGGTTGTACTGCAAGATCCATCGGACCAAGGGCCACGACCTTTAGGAGTGTTGCCAGGTTGAGCAGCTTGTCAAGAAATAGAGGGAAGAATATGATAAGCATGACAAGGAAAAAGGTCAGAATGCCGCTGGCGGTAAGGGCCGAGGCGGTGAAGCAAATCGCCCCAGTAATGTCAGGACCCCGATTCCAAGTCACATCGATCTAGCCGGTAACACCTCATATCACATTGCGGCCTCACGCACGGTATCCCACGGATGTCGCCTTACCATGGCCCGGGACCGTTTGCGCCTTCTGGCACACGTATATGATAGTGTCGCTAGCATCCATATGACAGAGAACCCGGGCCGACATGGCTAGTCGTGAACCCAAAGCGGCACAGACCTATGTAGACATGCATACATGAATCACATCGAGCATGTCGGTCATCAGCGAGTGAATCCGGGCTATAGCACTGGGCTAACAGGACTCTGGGGAACCCGGGCTGTAGCAGGCTAGGCAGGACTCCGGATGTCACCGCGTGACATTTCCCCGAAGGGACAGACATAGGAACGAAGTGAAACACATGCGGGCCAGTCAAGTGTCCTAAACAGTAGTGCTGGGCTAGCAGGACTCCGGTGAACCGGGCTGTAGCGGACTACTATGGCTCAAGGAACACTGGACTACATTTCCCCATAAGAAAGGCTGCCAAGGACAAACAACTAGATTGTCGGATCCCACTCATACCAAGCATTTCAATCATACACACAATATGCCCGATATGAGTACATACAACATGGCATCACAACAAAACTCTACAACTCAAGTACTTTATTTAAAGGCTCCAGAGAGCCATACATAACATGTTCATACAGCTATGGGTCACATGACCCGACACTCAAGTAATACAAGCATACAAGCACAAGCGGAAGTAAATAGTCTGAGTACAAACACTAGAAAGCAAGAAGGCTTCCGAAGCCTGTCTATCTACATAGGGCCCTCCATGGCCAGGATCACCACCTGGGTGGCTAGTCACTCGTCGACATCAAGGTCTATGTAGAACCCATCGGAGGGGGCAGTGTTGTCGTCTGAAAACAGTAATTAAGCAAACATGAGTACAAAGGTACTCAGCAAGTCTTACAACAGAACCTACTATACATGCTCATTCTCAAGAAGGTGGTGGAGTTATTGCAGAAAGCCTTCTTTGACTCTTGGCTAAGCTATCCTACGAGACTCCACTAGTAAAAATAGTTTTCGCACACAAGTCCACTACTCATCAACACAATACTCCACCGGGGATCGTCCCTCGTCATCCTACGAGAGGGCCATCCTCGGTACTCACACTTATCTTGAGTCTTTTAGTAGTATCCACTAACTTGTCTATGAACTGTATAGGCAACCGAGTAGTCCTTTACCGCGGACGCGGCTATTCGAATAGTTTTATACCCTGCAGGGGTGTACTTCGTCACACATGTTTCCACCACTTAGCGTCTACACACGACATGTGCTCGACAGACTTCAAGCGAAAATCGACGTGGGTGTAGACCACGACCTGACTAACCTCACAAGTCTCTAGTCCAGGTTTATCGCCTATTCAGGTTCCATCCGTAAGGAAATCCGTCCGGGGTGTCCTCAACGGCCCCAAACGATGTGTACATGGTCCCGAGATGCCAAACGGGTGCCTGGCATACCCGGCCACAGTGTATCTACCGCATCATAGCCCACCCCTAGGGTCAGTGCTACGCACGGCCGCTAACACATAACCTACAAACACCAGAAACTAGTTGCAACTCCTGGACAGAGGGCGAGAGGGGTCAGTAAGTCGAGCGGGGTCATATTTCAGGGCCCAATGTGTGGTAGTAGCTGAATCTTAAATCACGCATACAGATCTCAGTTCTTATGGACGGCCTCAATGAAACAACCCACCATGTACTCCTACATGGCCTCTCATCGATACCTTTACCAAAACATGTTCAACACATCCCTCACATTACCGACATAATCATTTCACTCTAGCCCATCACGCAGATGAACCAAACCTGACACAACTCTAAGCATAGCAGGCATAGCAAGGTAGGAATCACATACATGGCTCAATCAACTCCTACACATGCTAGTGGGTTTCATCTAGTTACTGTGGCAATGACAGGTCATGCAGAGGATAAGGGTTCAACTACCGTAGCACACAACAGTTTGAATCGCGTTGTCTTAATGCAGTAAACAAGAGCAGAAGCGAGAACATGGGTTTGTATCGGAATGATCAATGGGTTGCTTGCTTGTTGTAGTGGTAGTAGGGTATTGCCCTTCAAACGGATACTCGGGGTTATCCTCGGAGGCAGAACCTACCACGAAAGACACACCGAACATAATCAACACATGACAATATGCAACAATATGATGCATGCTATGACATGGCAAAATGAATGTGTCTTGGCCTAATGCAAGCTAAAACAGAAAGGAATGAACCCATTTGAATAAAAGATTCAAATGATAGCTCATTTAACTTAGCCTTATTAGTGCATTATCTTATATTGCTTAAACATCAAGGTTATCTTGTTATGTCATGCATGAAACCATTACAGATGGATAGATTGAATTTTTCTGATCATTTTTCATATATAAATCTTTGCATTTGGAGCTATGGTTGATTTTCTATGATTTTTAGAAGTTTTGGCTATTTTCCGGAATTTCCTATTAAAGAATAAATCCAGTAATTGAATTAATGCATCAGCATGACATAGGTGTGACGTCAGCGGGTCAACTAGGTCGTCCAGGTCAAACCTGACTGGTGGGCCCTATTTGTCAGTGACTCAGCTAATTAACAGAATTAAATTAACACTAATTAACTGTCAGTGGGGCCTGGGCCCACATGTCAGTGACTAAACTAATTGAAATTAGTTAAAACTAATCCTAAACTAATTAGCGGGCCGACCCCACCTGTCATAGACTCAGGGGGTCAACCTGGGCCCACACGGGGATCAAACAGGGTCAACTCGCTGGCGTCTAGCCGCCGGCGAGGCCAGACGCGGCGGAGCAGCGCGGGATTTGCACTCCAGCGACCAAAAGGACGGCGCAGACTATCTACGTGATGCGGGGAGGAAGCCGCGTCGAGTGGTGGCTGTGGGTGGAGCTGGGGTGACCGGAAACGTCGCCGGTGACGAGTTTGGCGGCGGCCAGAGCTCGGGTAAGGTTGAACTAGTCGCTAGGGGGCACGGGGAGGCGCGTGGTTTGGTGCATTGAGCTCCCGGAGGTGTGGTAGGACTAGTGGACAGGGTGGCACGGCCATTGGGTGGCCGGAGCCTCGTCGGCGACGAGCTCCACGACGGTGTGTGCGGGTGAGCTACGTGCAGTCGCTACGTGGCTCGAGAGAGAGAACGGAGAGGGAGAGGAGGTGGATGAGCTCACGGGGGTCTCGTCGAGGCAGTCGGCGAGGTCGGGGATGAGCTGATGCGGAGGGGACGGCGAAGGGGATCTCCGGTGGCCGGAGTTGAGGACGAGCTCGGTGCAGCGTCTCCGGGGCGGGCGAGCGCTCGGGGCTCGGCCTACTCGATGTAGTCGACGACGGCAGAGCTTCCTGGCATGACGGGGCAACGAATGGACGGCGGTGGCTGCGGTGGAGCTTGTCGGCGGCGACGGCTACGCTCGGTAGGGAGATGGGGAGAGAGCCAGAGAGGGGGAGAGGCCACGGGGAGAGTGGGAAGAAAGAGAGGGAGACGTGGGGGTCGGCGTGGCACTCGTAGACGCCTCCAGGGCGTCGGCGGAAGCAGGAGGTGGCCGGCGTGTGGCCGCGGGCGCCGGCCACGCGCTCCTCGTCCTCCTGGCGAGAGGAGGAGGACGACTGGCAAAAACCAGTGGACTGGGCCGAGCCGGGTGGGCTGGTGGGCTGCGCCAGTTAAGTCCCTGTTCTTTCTCTCCTTTTCTGTTTTTTATTTATTCTATTATTTCTGTAACTTCAGGGCTTTATTAAAAATGCCAGGGCATTACCATAAATCATAAAATTAATCATGGCCACTGCTTAGAATATATCCAACAGCAAACATTTTAGTTTATGATTATTTGAGCATTTAAAATATTTTATAGCATTTAAATGCCCAAATGCAAATACTATAAGGATTAATCCAATGACCTTAGATGTCCTAGAAAAATGTGCACCATTTTTGTCAAGGTTTTAACCCAAAACAAAAAGGGTGGGCTTTTTAGAAGGGCATTTCAGGTTCATTGAAAAAGTTTTTAGTAAACCCTAGTTGTTCCAGGGGGGTGCTGGGGGTTCTGTCATCCCCATTTCAAATTTAAGAGGAATTTAAACATGATGCACACTCTAATGCTTGAACTAGCTAGGGTGTGACAACTCACCCCCACTCAAAAGAATCTCGTCCCGAGATTTAGGATCCTCCGGAAGAAGGTGGGGTACTCGAGTCGAAGACGATCCTCCCTTTCCCAAGTGGCTTCTTTCTCGGAATGGTGTGACCATTGAACCTTGAGAAACTTGATATTATGACGTCGAGTGGTACGCTCGGCTTGATCAAGGATACGAACGGGATATTCCCGATATGAGAGGTTATCTTGTAGATCAAGCGTTTCGTGGTCCACTCCACGGATAGGATCCGCGAAGCAACGCCTGAGTTGAGAAACGTGGAAGACATCGTGAACTCTGGAAAGATGCGAAGGTAGTTCCAATTGGTAGGCAACTTCTCCTCGTTTGGAAAGAATGCGAAAGGGTCCAATGTAACGAGGAGCCAATTTGCCTTTGATACCGAAACGATGGGTTCCCTTTAACGGAGTAACCCGAAGGTAAGCCTTCTCGCCGACTTCATAAGTCATGAGCTTATGTTTACGATCATATTGGCTCTTTTGACGAGATTGGGCTGTTTTCAATTTCTCACGAATAACGCGAACCTGCTCTTCTGCTTCCTGAATCATATCCGGGCCAAAGAGTTGTCTTTCCCCGGTTTCTGACCAGTTAAGAGGCGTTCGACATTTTTGTCCATAGAGAACTTCGAAAGGAGCCTTGCCCAAGCTAGCTTGATAACTATTGTTATAAGCAAACTCCGCGAATGGAAGGCATTTCTCCCAACCCATTCCGAACGAGATGACAGAAGCTCGGAGCATATCTTCCAGAATTTGATTGACTCGCTCTACTTGACCACTTGATTGAGGATGGAAGGCGGTGCTAAAAGAGAGACGAGTTCCCATAGCATTTTGGAAACTTTCCCAAAATCGAGAGGTGAAGAGACTCCCACGGTCTGAGTTAATTTCCAATGGAACACCATGAAGAGACACTATTCGGGAGATGTATAAGTCAGCTAGCTGGCTAGCGGTGATACTCTCACGAACAGGTAGAAAGTGGGCTACTTTGGAAAGACGGTCGATCACGACGAAGATGGCATTATTCCCTCTCTTGGTCCTGGGAAACCCAGTGATGAAATCCATACTGATTTTATCCCATTTCCACTCAGGAATAGCCAAAGGTTGAAGGGTGCCAGCAGGCCGTTGATGCTCTGCTTTAACACGACGACAAACGTCGCAATTAGCAATGTATTGAGCGATTTCCCTCTTCATCCTAGTCCACCAAAACCTCTGGCGTAGGTCTTGATACATTTTAGTACTACCGGGATGAATGGTGAGAGGGGATTCATGAGCTTCCTTAAGAATCAACTGGCGTAGATGTTGTTTCTTGGGAACCACCAAGCGGTTCTCGAAGAAGACAGCACCTCGCTCATCCATGGAAAAACAATTAGCAACTCCGCTAGCAATGTTTTCCTTAATCCGGAATATGCCCTTATCATGCTTCTGGGCAGCTATGATTTGATCCATAAGGGTAGGTTTCGCCACCATGGTGGATAGAAAACCTCGAGGAACAATGTGAAGATTAAGCTTACGAAATTCCTCATGGAGAAGTGGTTGACTTTGTTGTAACATCAGGTTGTTACAATAGGACTTACGACTTAGTGCATCAGCCATGACATTGGCTTTGCCCGGGGTGTAAGTTATTCCTAAGTCGTAATCCGAGATCAACTCGACCCAACGTCTTTGCCTGAGATTCAAATCCGGTTGGGTGAAGATATATTTCAAACTTTGGTGATCGGTGAAGATCTCGCAACGATTACCGAGGAGGTAATGTCGCCAAGTTTTGAGTGCATGGACTACAGCTGCAAGCTCTAGATCATGTGTGGGATAGTTTTCCTCATGTGGGTGTAATTGCCGTGAAGCATAGGCAATTACCTGACGATCTTGCATGAGTATGCAACCTAGTCCTTGTCGCGAGGCGTCGCAATAGATAATAAAGTCCTTGGAGAAATCTGGTGGTACCAGTACGGGAGCAGATGTCAGGCGTCTTTTCAGTTCCTGAAAGCTGAACTCGCACTGTGGAGTCCACTCGAACTTTTTATCTTTCTTGAGGAGTTCAGTTAGAGGTTTAGCAACCTTGGAGAAATTCTCGACGAAGCGGCGGCAGTAGCTCGCTAAGCCAAGGAAGCTCCGAACTTGCTTGACCGTCTCAGGTGGAGTCCAATCAAGGACAGCTTGAACTCGCTCGGGATTGACAGCAATACCCTTACCAGAGATTACATGGCCTAGATAGGTCACTTCTGGCAACCAAAATTCACACTTGGAGAATTTGGCATAAAGGCGATGCTCTCGAAGTTTCGTCAATACCAGCCTTAGATGTTCGGCATGTTCCTCTTCATTCTTGGAGTAGATGAGTATGTCATCGAGGTATACTACGACGAATTTATCCAAATACTCCATGAAGACCGAGTTCATTAACCGAGAGAAGGTGGCTGGGGCATTGGTTAAACCGAAGGACATAACGGTGTACTCGTATTGGCCATAACGAGTAACAAAGGCCGTTTTGGGAATGTCCCCGTTTCTGATTTTGATTTGATGGTAGCCCAACCTCAAATCCATCTTGGAAAAGACTGAGGATCCAGCGAGCTGATCATACAGATCGTTGATCCTGGGAAGCGGATACTTGTTCTTGATAGTGACCAAGTTGACAGGTCGGTAATCTACAACCATTCGATCCGTTCCATCCTTCTTCTTGACGAAGAGGACGGGGCAAGCCCAAGGAGAGGAACTAGGACGGATGAAACCCTTTTTCAAGGACTCATCGAGTTGGTTCTTAAGCTCGGCTAGTTCTAAGGGTGCCATCTTATAGGGTCTCCTAGAAATTGGAACGGTTCCTGGAACAAGGTCTATCACAAACTCGACATCCCTGTCAGGTGGAACACCTGGCAGTTCTTCTGGAAAGACATCCGGAAAGTCTCGGACTACCGGAACATCCTCAAGGTCTGGAAGGGGGTTGGCATTTAGGGAGTAAAGCTGGCGCTTGGCCACTCGAGTTAAGACATTGACTGTCTTGCCCGATGGGTGAGTAAGTTGAACGGTTCTAGTGGCACAATCAATCTTAGCATAATGAGCTGACATCCAGTCCATACCCAAGATGATGTTTATGTCCGAGGACTTGAGAGCTATTAAGGATGCAAGGAAGACAAGTCTATCGACAAGAATTTCGTTCCCATGGCTTACTCTAGAAGTTTGCCATCTAGAGCCAGGGGTTTGAATTTCCATGGTAGAGGGCATGTCACAGAATGTCGTGTTATGCAATCGAGCATAGTTCTCGGATATGAATGAATGAGATGCTCCAGTATCGAAAAGAACAGATGCCGGATGGCAATTAACAAGGAGCGTACCAAGGACGACGTTAGGATCCTCATGAGCCTCCTCGGCTGAAACATAGTTGACATGGCCACGTGCAGTGGTGACCGGCTTGGCGTAGAATGTCTTTCCCGCTGGCTTACCACGGCCAACGGACTTTCCAGACTGATTGGGGTTGTTCTGGGGACACTCTCGACTATAGTGACCCGGCTCTCCACACTTGAAACATGTCACCACATTGGGGCGTGGAGCAGCATTAGCAGCGGGGCCACCATAGGGCTTGGGCGGTGCAAACTGCTGGTTGGGACGAGGCGCCTCAAAGGATGGCCTCGGAATGAACCTGGGTGGCAGTGCCGTGCTTGGGATCCACACCCGGCGCTTCTGAGCTCCAGAGCCGGATGAAGAGCCAAAATCACGGGAGTGCTTGCGTGAAGCATCATAATCAGTCTGGCCTGTCTCAGCGCTGATGGCTTTATTGACCAACTTCTGAAAAGATGTGCACTCGTGCAGACGAAGATCGCGGCGAAGCTCAGGGCTAAGTCCCTTACGGAACCTTGCCTGCTTCTTAGCGTCGGTAGATACCTCTTCAGGAGCATAACGTGCCAGATTCCCAAATTCACGACTATATGCATCCACAGTCAGTCTTCCTTGGGTGAAATTGCAGAACTCCTCCCTCTTGCGATCTATGAGACCTTCCGGAATGTGATGCTCACGGAAAGCCTCACTGAATTCAGCCCAAGTAGTGATTTGGCCGACCGGGCGCATAGCTTCAAAATTTTCCCACCAAAGGCTAGCAGGGCCTTCGAGATGATAGGCAGCATAAGTAACCTTATCAGCTTCGGCTACGTTGGCAGAATGTAGCTTGTGGGGGATGCTGCGAAGCTAGTCATCCGCGTCGAGGGGCTCGACGGAATGGTTAAACTTTGGTGGGTACAGCTTGATAAAGTCATTGATTGACACCAAGTCATTTCGCGGATGGCGTGCAGTGTTCTGCTCAATCCGCTCCAGTAAGCGGTTAGTCTCACGCTTGTTTCTTTCCGCCTCCAGCATCACTTCGGCCAGAGAAGGCGGGTGAGGCAGATTTTCACCCCTAGCTGCACTGGCTTCCCCCTGCTCCGGGGCAGCAGGGTTGCTGCGGGTGTTGACCATCCTAGGAGAAAACAAGACAACGGTTTAGATAAGGATGGCTCAAACTTAGCAAGGAAGTGCAGAATGTAATGGATAACACGGAATGCAGAGATGTTCATCCGTATGTCATGGTAATATAAAACTGCCATATATATACCAACGGTCATACACACCATACATAGTTTAGTACAAGCCCAGGCTACAGTACAACTATGATGAAAGACGTTACATCTCATCGGAGGCATTCCAAGCTCCTATACATTATTTGTCTACACCTCCGGAATTGATTACACACAAAGTCATATTCCACAAGTCACGCAGGACAGTGGAGATACAACTATTACAATACTAGTGATACTACTACTAACTCAGACAGCTCCGTAGTAGTCCTCATAGAAGTCACCTCCATAGCCTGGAAGTTCAACGTGATCATCCGGGAACAGACGGTCCTGAGGAGCTTGTGGACCAAAGGGGCTAGGATGAGGTCTTGGACCAACAAACGGTGGCCTGCGGGGACCACGGGGAGGGGTGATGCCTCCCACATCACGCCAATCCACCATGTCTGGCAGAGCAGATCTCACAGGATACAGATCCCTTGTATCCATACATCCTGCTTGCACCGCAGGTGCAAACCGAGTCAATGTGGCCCAATGATCAGCACGGGTGTTGAAAAGCTCCAGCCTCAAGGCCCGATTCTCTCGGTCCTTATCCTCGAGCATCTCGGCAGTGGTACGAGTTAATGAGTCCTCCTGAGTGGAGTCAGCATAGATAGCCTGAAGATACCCTTGCGCTCCCGGAAGTGAAGCTGGCATGTAACGGAAGTCGGTGTTCCGAAGCAGGCCAGTCCGGACTCGCATGATGGTCATCATGGAATAGGCAGCATCCTGCACAGCCATCTCAACAGTAACCCCGAGTCCATAGGAACAGTGGAGGGGCTCGGTAGATCCAGGATAAGAAGGAAATATCCTGACGGTGCAGAAATATTGGCTTTGATTAAAGTCTCGGAACTGCTCTTCGACAGTGTATTCGGGATACCAACGGTAACCCGTCTCGATCATTACCCGGACTAACATAGCAGTATGACCGGGCACATCAAGGCACCGGGTCAGGCGAACCACTTGGTTTTGAGCACGAGTGGCCATCTGAAAGCACAACCACAATGCAAAGACATTAGAATTTCTAGGGAAAATTGGACAGCATAACAGCTGTAAATGCTCAGAAAAAGATTTGAGACATCCACAACAGTTTGCAATACCACTCAACAACATCATATCAAGGTTCTGATTCAACTGGCAACATACTAAAAGTAGTAGAAACTGTACTGAGGCTTGTAACAACAATCCTATAAGCTACTACGGATTAGTAACACGTGAACCTGATAGAAGAAGAGAGCCTAGTCCTTAACCCACGTTGAATGAGAAGAGAATGACTCAGATCAGAGGGCATAAGGTAAAGGAGTAAAAGAGCCTTACGTTCCCTCCCACAATCAATTCCCCTACATATAACTAAAGCATTTCTAGACTCGACATCGACCAGTTTGGCTCAACGAACCTACAGGCAGTCCGGCTCTGATGCCAACGCTGTCAGGACCCCGATTCCAAGTCACATCGATCTAGCCGGTAACACCTCATATCACATTGCGGCCTCACGCACGGTATCCCACGGGTGTCGCCTTACCATGGCCCGGGACCGTTTGCGCCTTTTGGCACACGTATATGATAGTGTCGCTAGCATCCATATGACAGAGAACCCGGGCCGACATGGCTAGTCGTGAACCCAAAGCGGCACAGACCTATGGAGACAGGCATACATGAATCACATCGAGCATGTCGGTCATCAGCGAGTGAATCCGGGCTGTAGCACTGGGCTAACAGGACTCCGGGGAACCCGGGCTGTAGCAGGCTAGGCAGGACTCCGGATGTCACCGCGTGACATTTCCCCGAAGGGACAGACATAGGAACGAAGTGAAACACATGCCGGCCAGTCAAGTGTCTTGAACAGTAGTGCTGGGCTAGCAGGACTCCGGTGAACCGGGCTGTAGCGGACTACTATGGCTCGAGGAACACGAGACTACATTTCCCCATAAGAAAGGCTGCCAAGGATAAACAACTAGATTGTCGGATCCCACTCATACCAAGCATTTCAATCATACACACAATATGCCCGATATGAGTACATACAACATGGCATCACAACAAAACTCTACAACTCAAGTACTTTATTTAAAGGCTCCAGAGAGCCATACATAACATGTTCATACAGGTAGGGGTCACATGACCCGACACTCAAGTCATACAAGCATACAAGCACAAGCGGAAGTAAATAGTCTGAGTACAGACACTAGAAAGCAAGAAGGCTTCCGAAGCCTGTCTATCTACATAGGGCCCTCCATGGCCAGGATCACCACCTGGGTGGCTAGTCACTCGTCGACATCAAGGTCTACGTAGAACCCATCGGAGGGGGCGGTGTTGTCGTCTGAAAACAGTAATTAAGCAAACATGAGTACAAAGGTACTCAGCAAGTCTTACAACAGAACCTACTATACATGCTCATTCTCAAGAAGGTGGTGGAGTTATTGCAGCAAGCCAGCTTTGACTCTTGGCTAAGCTATCCTACGAGACTCCACTAGTAAAAATAGTTTTCGCACACGAGTCCACTACTCACCAACACAATACTCCACCGGGGATCCTCCCTCGTCATCCTACGAGAGGGCCATCCTCGGTACTCACACTTATCTTGAGTCTTTTAGTAGTATCCATTAACTTGTCTATGAACTGTATAGGCAACCAAGTAGTCCTTTACCGCGGACGCGGCTATTCGAATAGTTTTATACCCTGCAGGGGTGTACTTCGTCACACATGTTTCCACCACTTAGCGTCTGCACACGACATGTGCTCGGCAGACTTCAAGCGAAAACCGACGTGGGTGTAGACCACGACCTGACTAACCTCACAAGTCTCTAGTCCAGGTTTATCGCCTATTCAGGTTCCATCCGCAAGGAAATCCGGCCGGGGTGTCCTCAACGGCCCCAAACGATGTGTACAGGTCCCGAGACGCCAAACGGGCGCCCGGCATACCCGGCCACAGTGTATCTACCGCATCATAGCCCACCCCTAGGGTCAGCGCTACGCACGGCCGCCAACACATAACCTACAAACACCAGAAACTAGTTGCAACTCCTGGACAGAGGGCGAGAGGGGTCAGTAAGTCGAGCGGGGTCATATTTCAGGGCCCAATGTGTGGTAGTAGCTGAATCTTAAATCACGCATACAGATCTCAGTTCTTATGGACGGCCTCAATGAAACAACCCACCATGTACTCCTACATGGCCTCTCATCGATACCTTTACCAAAACATGTTCAACACATCCCTCACATTACCGACATAATCATTTCACTCTAGCCCATCACCCAGATGAACCAGACCTGACACAACTCTAAGCATAGCAGGCATAGCAAGGTAGGAATCACATACATGGCTCAATCAACTCCTACACATGCTAGTGGGTTTCATCTAGTTACTGTGGCAATGACAGGTCATGCAGAGGATAAGGGTTCAACTACCGTAGCACACAGCAGTTTGAATCGCGTTGTCTTAATGCAGTAAACAAGAGCAGAAGCGAGAACATGGGTTTGTATCGGAATGATCAATGGGTTGCTTGCCTGTTGTAGTGGTAGTAGGGTACTGCCCTTCAGACGGATACTCGGGGTTATCCTCGGAGGCAGAACCTACCACGAAAGACACACCGAACATAATCAACACATGACAATATGCAACAATATGATGCATGCTATGACATGGCAAAATGAATGTGTCTTGGCCTAATGCAAGCTAAAACAGAAAGGAATGAACCCATTTGAATCAAAGATTCAAATGATAGTTCATTTAACTTAGCCTTATTAGTGCATTATCTTATTTTGCTTAAACAACAAGTTTATTTTGTTTTGTCATGCATGAAACCATTACAGATGGATAGATTGAATTTTTCTGATCATTTTTCATATATAAATCTTTGCATTTGGAGCTATGGTTGATTTTCTATGATTTTTAGAAGTTTTGGCTATTTTCTGGAATTTCCTATTAAAGAATAAATCCAGTAATTGAATTAATGCGTCAGCATGACATAGGTGTGACGTCAGCGGGTCAACTGGGTCGGCCAGGTCAAACCTGACTGGTGGGCCCTGTCTGTCAGTGACTCAGCTAATTAACAGAATTAAATTAACACTAATTAACTGTCAGTGGGGCCTGGGCCCACATGTCAGTGACTAAACTAATTAAAATTAGTTAAAACTAATCCTAAACTAATTAGCAGGCCGGCCCCACCTGTCATAGACTCAGGGGGGTCAACCTGGGCCCACACGGGGTCAAACAGGGTCAACTCGCCGGCGTCTAGCCGCCGGCGAGGCCAGACGCGGCGGAGCAGCGCGGGATTTGCACTCCGGCGACCAAAAGGACGGCGGAGACTATCTACGTGATGCGGGGAGGAAGCCGCGTCGAGTGGTGGCAGTGGGTGGAGCTGGGGTGGCCGGAAACGTCGCCGGCGACGAGTTTGGCGGCGGCCGGAGCTCGGGTAAGGTTGAACTAGTCGCTAGGGGGCACGGGGAGGCGCGTGGTTTGGTGCGTTGAGCTCCTGGAGGTGCGGTAGGACTAGTGGACAGGGTGGCGCGGCCATTGGGTGGCCGGAGCCTCGTCGGCGACGAGCTCGGTGCGTGCGGGTGAGCTACGTGCGGTCGCTACGGGGCTCGAGAGAGAGAACGGAGAGGGTGGGGAGGTGGCTGAGCTCACGGGGGTCTCGTCGAGGCAGTCGGCGAGGTCGGGGATGAGCTGATGCGGCGGGGACGGCGAAGGGGATCTCCGGTGGCCGGAGTTGAGGACGAGCTCGGTGCAGCGTCTCCGGGGCGAGCGAGCGCTCGGGGCTCGGCCTACTCGATGTAGTCGACGACGGCGGAGCTTCCTGGCATGACGAGGCAACGAATGGACGGCGGTGGCTGCGGTGGAGCTTGTCGGCGGTGACGGCTGCGCTCGGCAGGGAGATGGGGAGAGAGCCAGAGAGGGGGAGAGGCCACGGGGAGAGTGGGAAGAAAGAGAGGGAGACGTGGGGGTCGGCGTGGCACTCGTAGACGCCTCCAGGGCGTCGGCGGAAGCAGGAGGTGGCCGGCGTGTGGCCGCGGGCGCCGGCCACGCGCTCCTCGTCCTCCTGGCGAGAGGAGGAGGACGACTGGCAAGAGCCAGTGGACTGGGCCGAGCCGGGTGGGCTGGTGGGCTGCGCCAGGTAAGTCCCTGTTCTTTCTCTCCTTTTTGTTTTTTTATTTATTCTATTATTTCTGTAACTTCAGGGCTTTATTGAAAACGCCAGGGCATTACCATAAATCATAAAATTAATCATGGCCACTGCTTAGAATATATCCAACAACAAACATTTTAGTTTATGATTATTTGAGCATTTAAAATATTTTATAGCATTTAAATGCCCAAATGCAAATACTATAAGGATTAATCCAATGACCTTAGATGTCCTAGAAAACTGTGCACCTTTTTTGTCAGGGGTTTTAACCCAAAACAAAAAGGGTGGGCTTTTTAGAAGGGCATTTTAGGTTCATTGAAAAAGTTTTTAGTAAACCCTAGTTGTTCCAGGGGGGTGCTGGGGGTTCTGTCATCCCCATTTCAAATTTAAGAGGAATTTAAACATGATGCACACTCTAATGCTTGAACTAGCTAGGGTGTGACAGGTAAACCCTTTCGGAACCAAGGAAAGCCCGCGAGGGGTCAAGAGAAGCAAATCTATGATGATGTAAGTGATGGAGGGGATGAAGAGGAAACCAGTGAGCAGGAGTTTCAGAAGGCCACTAACGCCATGTGCATTGATGGAGGTGCATCTTTGCGCGCCTCTCATCACCAACTCAAGCAATGGGTGTCGGTGTCAAAACTGGCGAATCTCGGGTAGGGGGTCCCGAACTGTGCATCAGAGGTTGATGGTAATAGGAGACAGGGGACACAATGTTTACCCAGGTTCGGGCCCTCTCTATGGAGGTAATACCCTACTTCCTGCTTGATTGATCTTGATGAAT
This sequence comes from Triticum aestivum, assembly GCF_018294505.1. Taxonomy (NCBI): domain Eukaryota; kingdom Viridiplantae; phylum Streptophyta; class Magnoliopsida; order Poales; family Poaceae; genus Triticum; species Triticum aestivum. The sequence continues at coordinate 393,998,635 of NC_057797.1, read as the reverse complement.
ATGAGTATTACAAGAGTCGATCTACCACGAGATCGTAATGGCTAAAACCCTAGTAGTCTAGCCTATGTGATTATGATAGTCCCTACGGACTAAACCCTCCGATTTATATAGACGCCGGAGGGAGTTAGGGTTGTACAAAGTCGGTTACATAGAAAGGAAATAGTACATCCGGCCGCCTAGCTTGCCATCCACGCAAAGGAGAGTCCTATCCGGACACGGGAGAAAGTCTTCTATCGTGTATCTTCATGGCCCAATAGTCCAGCCCATGTCCAATAGGCCAGACACCCGAGGACCCCTTAGTCTAGGACTCCCTCAGTAGCCCCCAAACCAGACTTCAATGACGAGGTGTCAGGCGCGCGGATTGTCTTTAGCATTGCAAGGCGGGTTCCTTCTCCGATTACTTCAAAGTACCCGACTTAAAGAGCGGTATTTATTGTTTCCATTTAATGTTGCACCCATCAGCCTCTACGCCTTCCTAACTTCAGCTTCCACATGTCGAGCGAATACGAGAGGTCAGGGTATTTTTGCACATACCACCCTGACCATACAAGAAAGTTGCCTATTTAAAGAGAATAGATCTCAGATCCATTCCACACCTTGCGAAAAAATCCTCAGAGCTCGCTAGGAGGAACCACTCCAACATGGCTAGCGCTCCCAACTCTTCCTCTCGTCCCCATGGCTCCGAAAAAGGTGATTGTGAGAGATGTTTCGTATATCACGGTCAGCTGACGAAGCTGCAAAAACAGGGCTTTCTTCCCCCCGCGGATCTAGTCCCTATCCGAGAAGGATTGACGTCCTTCAACGGCGGGGTTCAGGTGGAGAATTTCCTCAATCCGTATAGGGGAACGAGTATGCTTCATTCCCTACTTGCTAAGGGGTGTCGGATTTCCAATCCATCCCTTCCTCCGAGGACTTCTGGAGTATTATGGCCTCCAACTGCACAGTTTCACTCCCACCTCCATCTTGCACATCGCGAGTTATGTTGCTCTGTGTGAGCTATTCCTGGGCTGTGAGGCCCATTTTGAATTATGGAGAAAAATGTTCTGCCTCATCCCTCGTAACCAAGGGGGGTCAATATTCGAAGTGGGAGGAGCCGAGGTATGGCGCATCGCCGGGACCGGATACCTGTCCGGCACGCCAAGAAGGCTTCCGAAGAGTGGCCTTCTGAATGGTTCTATATTGACGACGTCACTCTTCCTGACCCCGTCTGAATGGGTCTCCCCGAATTTTCAAGTGATCCATTGAAGAAACTCCATAGCTGGCGCCCTCAGAGCCCCGAGGAGGAGGATAGCACGGAAGTCAGTCAGTTGATGGGTAAGATTAAGACGCTCGCCCAGTCCGGATTATCAATAATCAAGGTAATGGCAATCTCCATAGTGCGGGGGTCCAACCACTCCAATACAGAGGGCTTCCCATGTGGCACTATAATGGGGAAGATGATGCCTCATGCTGCGGTCGGAAGGGTCCAAAAAACCCCCCGCCGCTTTGGCCAAAATATTGGTCGAACTGTACAAAGGGGAGAAGGTGGAGTTCAGTCGTCTCCAATGTCGAGATGGATTTTCCATGTATAATCCTCCTAGCTGGGTAAGTTCTAATTCCACAATTTTACTCAACCCTCTCCCTGAATCATTTCTAATGGATAGCAACCTATCCACACGCAACATGAATGGAGGAAGGCCATCGAGGGGATCCATAGCCCCGCCCCCCAATCGGAGGGTCACAACCGGGACCTTGACCCCAGATTCCAAAGTATCTAGACATATTTGTGGAGCTTGAAAATAGAGTCTTCTACCAGACGAGCTATGATGGTACGGAAGTGCCCATCATTGCCGATTATCCCGGCCTCCTCCCTGCTTTGCATGTAAGTAATTTTAACAGACACCTTCTTCGAAAGAGCTTCTTTATTATGCCTCACCCACCGCACTATTTCGTGCTCCAAAGGGGAGGCGCTCGGCGCTGCAATGCGCACCAGAGGCATCTCCGAGGAGAGCGACTCCCACGCCGAGCATGCCTTCGAAGAGAAAGGCAAACGATAATATCGCAGAACCTTCATCAAAGAGGTTAGGCTTAAAAATATGCCTCCTGGTCACCACATCAAATCATGATGTCATGCGCTGCATTCTATTAGGAAAAGTGTCCGCCGGACTATGTCCGGGAATCCTGCCGGTCGTGCCTCCACTAGCCAGGTTCCAGACCCTGCCCTAAGGACGGGTGCTGACACGGGAGTGGCGCCGAATTGTCCTTCCGCAGAGGATTCGGACGATATGTCCGTCACAAGCTCTGAAGTGGAGAGCGCCATGAATCATCGTCATCGGAGAGCCGTTCACCGTGACCCCGACTTTTCAAAGAAGGCATTTGATGCCTTCAGCTCGGCCCATGCGTACATCCGAGCTGCTCAGGATGGACTTGCCAGAGCCATGGACCAGCATCTAAAAGATATGCGGGTAAGTGTAGATTTAATAATCATATACCAGTAGTCCCCGAGAATTAAAGCGGTTCATACAACTGATTTAAGGATCATTGTATAATCGAGCACTTATGGAGAAGAATAGCTTGCTGTCTCAAGAGCTGGCAAAGTGCCAAACTCAGCTAACTATATGTACCGCCGAATTGGAAAAATCCAAGGAGGCACCTCCTGGTAATGCTTCTCCCCGTCAAAAAAAGTATAATCAAATACCAGTTGTATTAATACTGTTATGTTTCTGCTGACAGAATCAGTAGAGCAACTGAGAGGGAAACTGAAGGAAGCCCAGGATGGTGAACAAGAGGCCAAAATACAGCATGCGGCAGGTGAACGTGTGCTGACACGGGTCAGGGATGAGAAGAACAAGTTGCAGGATTCCCATACCCAACTGGGCAAAGAACTAAAATATGTTCGAGCCTAGCTAGCTGGAGCCGTCAAGGAGAATAGGAGGCTACAAGGCGGCATATTCAGTATGCTCTTCAAATTTGCCTCCCTATAATTCGGCGAGGGCCGGAACTGACAGATTTATATCGCCAGGTATGCTGACTGGCCGTCCCGAAGAGGAGATATCCGGATCACAAGGCGACCTGCTACAAGAGTTGTCCCAGATGCACGAGCGAGTTCGACAGGCAATGCGGAGTGTTGCCAAGGCTTTATGGCCATCCGCCTCTCCTCCAGGAGGTATGGCAGAGCTCGTGGAGCTATTCAAAGGAGCATGGTGGCGTATTCGATTATGGAAGATATCAGCTTGCCGGGAAGGTGCACGAGAGGCCTAGGCCATCGTAAAAACATGGTATACCAATCTTGATCCGAATCATATGGCCCGGGTCAGACCTCTAGGGTCAGATGGGAAAGAAATTCCTGTTAATTTGGTGTATGACCAAGTAGAAGTGGTCACCAAATATTCCCAATAGGATTGTAAGCTAGACAGACTGTTAGACGGTATAGAGGAGGAAGTTTTTCAGTCTAAGTTACTATGTAATTTCCTGGACATATTTTTCCCTAGTCGGATTGTGAAACGATTGTCATGGCCGCACTTCTCTGCTTTTATATCTGCGGGCTTGATGTTGATAAAATGCGGAACGGGCTTTTGCAACATCGCGCTCCTCCTCCAGGGCATCTAAGTTGTCTTGCCGATCAAGCTCGGCCTCTCTCTCTTCGTGCATGTGCCCTCGGGTGAGTCATGAATAATGTCGCAAGGTAACACGGCCTCTGCGTCATACACCATGAAGAAAGGTGTATATCCGGTAGTGCGATTGGGCATGGTCCACAGCCCCCAGAGTACGGAGTCGACCTCCTCAACCCAGTGCTTGTCTGATTCTTTCAAAGACCGCACTAGTCTGGGTTTGATGCCGCTCATAATAAGACCATTGGCTCGTTCGACTTGACCGTTTGTTTGCAGATGATAGACGGAGGCGTAATCGAGCTTAATGCCCAGATTAGCACACCTGTCTTTCACCTCATCGGCTGTTAAATTGTAGCCGTTATTGGTGATGATGCTATGTGGAACACCATAACAATGCACAACGCCGGATATGAAGTCTATCACTGGTCCGGCCTCGGCCATTTTAACCGGTTTGGCCTCTATCCTCTTAGTGAATTTATCCACCATGACCAGCAAATACTTTTTCTTATGGCTTCCTCCTTTAAGGGGTCCGACCATGTCAAGCCCCCAGACCGCAAAAGGCCAAGTGATGGGGATTGTTTGTAGAGCAGTGGGTGGCATATGGCTTTGGTTGGCGAAAAGCTGGCATCCGACACAACGTTGTACAAGGTCCTGTGCATCTGCTCGGGCCATCGGCCAATAGAAACCTATACGAAAGGCCTTTCCTACAAGGGCCCAAGCTGCGGCATGGTGACACCGAGACCGGCATGAATTTCGGCCAAGAGCTGTCGCCCCTCTTCCTCAGAGATACATCTTTGAAGTACTTCAGTAGCACTTTTCTTGTAGAGTTCTCCTTCATGGACCCTGTAGGCTTTCGAACACCGAACAATGCAGCGGGCCTCATTCCGATCCTCAGGGAGCTCTCGCCTATTAAGGTAGGCCAAGAAGGGTTCAGTCCATGGGGTAATGACTGCCGTGATGAGATGGGCCGAAGGTGTTATTTCGGTGGCTGGGCCTCCGACGATATCGGTGTGTTCGAAATCTAGGGTTATGGTCGGCTCCAAACTGTTGTTGCCGCTCTCCCCTTGCCACACCACGGATGGCTTGAAAAGCCTTTCCAGAAGATGTTAAGTGGGACGGGGTCACACTTGGCGCCGATGCAAGCAAGGACATCCGCCGCTTGATTATTTTCTCGAGCCACGTGGTGAAACTCGAGCCCCTTGAACCGAGCCAACATTTTGAGTACAATGTTACGATAGGCCGCCATCTTTGGATCTTTGGCATCAAAGTCTCCATTTATCTGGGATATTGCGATATTTGAGTCCCCGCGTACTTCCAGGCGTTGTATGCCCATGGAGGTAGCCATCCGAAGACCGTGCAATAAGGCCTCGTATTGCTGCGTTGTTGGAGTCTGTGTATAATATTTGGAGTACGTACTGAACTGCATCTCAAGTGGGGGACGTTAAGACAACACCCTCCCCTAAGCCTGCTAGCATTTTGGAACCATCGAAGTGCATGACCCAGTTGGAATATGTGTTGTACTCTTTAGGGAGTTCAACCTCTATCCATTCAGCAACGAAGTCTGCCAGCACTTCAGATTTGATGGCCCGACGCGGCTTATATGTTATGTCGAATGGAAGGAGCTCAATGGCCCATTTGGCAATCCGGTCCGTGGTGTCGCGGTTGTTTATTATGTCATTTAGTGGAACTTCGAAAGCCACCGTGATCGATCACTCTTGAAAATAGTGTCGTAGCTTCCGGGATGCCATGAAGATCGCGTATGCTATCTTTTGATAATGAGGGTATTGAGATTTGCATGGAGTTAGCACTGTGGATATTAGTATACCGGCTTCTGGAGCGAGAATTTGTGTCCGTCCTCCTCTCGCTCGACAACGAGTATTGCGCTCACCACCTGGTGTGTTGCAGAGATGTATAATAACATTGGTTCGCCGATGCTTGGCGCGGCCAGGATTGGGTTGCTTACTAAAAGAGCCTTTATTTCTTCCAATCCGACTGTTGCCGCATCCGTCCACTCCAAGTGGTCGGTGCGTCGGAGGAGTCGATAAAGTGGCAATGCTTTTTCTCCTAGTCGGGAGATGAAACGGCTTAAAGCTGCCACGCATCCGGCTAGTTTTTGGACCTGTTTAAGGTCTGTTGATGTGGCCAATTGTGATAAAGCCCGGATTTTGGCTGGATTTGCTTCGATTCCTCTACTGGAAACAATGAAGCCCAGTAGTTTTCCAGAGGGAACGTCGAAAACACATTTTTCCGGATTGAGCTTAATGCCATATGTCTGGAGGTTGTCGAATGTGAGGCGTAGGTCGCCTATTAATGACTCGACGTGCTTGGTCTTGATGACAACGTCGTCCACATATGCTTCAACTGTCTTGCCGATTTGTTTCTCCGGGCATATTTGAATCATGTTTTAGTAGGTGGCCCCGGCATTTTTTAGCCCGAAGGGAATAGTGTTGAAGCAGAATGGCCCATATGGTGTAATGAATGCCGTTGTGGCTTGGTCAAACTCCTTCATTTTGATTTGATGGTATCAGGAATATGCGTCGAGAAAACATAGTGAGTCGTGTCCTGGAGTAGCATCGATGATCCGATCGATGCGGGGAGGGGGGAAGGGATCCTTAGGGCAAGCTTTGTTAAGGTCTTTGAAATCGACGCTGAGGCGCCAGGATTTATCCTTCTTTGGCACCATCACCAGGTTTACTAGCTAGTCCGGGTGTCTTATTTCTCTGATGAATCCGGCCTCAATGAACTTGGCTAGCTCCTCCCCCATAGCTTGTAATTTGGGTTCGGAAAAGCGCCGCAGGGTTTATTCGACCGGCTTATATGCCTTCAATATATTGAGGTTGTGCTCGGCCAACCTGTGTGGGATTCCTGGCATATCAGAAGGGTGCCACGCGAATATGTCCTAGTTCTCGCGTAGGAACGCTCGTAGTGCGGTGTCTACCATTGGTTCCAGTTGTAACCCAATGGATGATGTCTTCTTTGGGTCCGTCGGGTGGACTTGAAATTTGACTATTTCGTCTGCTGGTTTGAAAGAGGTGGATTTGGGGCACTTGTCAAGGATTATGTCGTCCCTATCCACCGTCGAGCGCAGAGCGGTTAACTCTTCGGTCGCAAGGGCCTCAGATAGTGCCTCGAGGGCCAGGGATGCTGTTTTGGTTTCGGCACGGAGGGATATATCCGGATCACTAGCGAGAGTGATAATACCGTTGGGCCCGGGCATCTTGAGCTTCATATACCCGTAATGAGGTATGGCTTGAAAGAGTGTGAATGCATCTCGCCCCAACAGGGTGTGGTATCCACTGTTGAAAGGGGCCACTTGGAAGGTTATCTCTTTGGACCGATAGTTCTCCGGCGTGCCGAGTACCATGTCAAGTGTAATTTTTCTTGCGCATCGTGCCTCCCGACTGGGAATGATTCCTCGGAAGGTCGTGCTACTTTGCTCAATACGGTTTCTGTCTATTTCCATTTTGCTGAGTGTATCCTCATAGATGAGGTTCAATCTGCTGCCGCCGTCCATGAGCACGTTGGTGAGTCTAAAGCCGTCCACGATTGGATTGAGGACCAAGGCGGCTGGTGCCCGGACTGACCGGATTTTTGGTTCGTCACTAGCGTTGAAAGTTATGGCCGTGTCGTTCCAAGGATTTATAGTTGCTACTTGGCAGACTTCGGCGAGGTCGCGGAGTGCTCTCTTGCACCGATTGTTTGAAGCGAAAGTCTCGAAGACTGTCAATACCCTGTGGTCGTCATTTTCCGAGGGGAGTTGCTCTGCGGTGTTTTTGGTGAGGACATCCTCGCCGCTCTTGGCCACTTGCCGGAGTATCCAACATGCTCTAAGGCTGTGGGTTGGTATGGCATCCGGTGTTGTGTGTATTTTGCATGGCCGATCGAGCCATCCCTCTAGAACGGTTCCGCATCCCGTAATGGGTTTTGATTTCTTTACTATTTTGTCGGGCGCCCCGCGAGGGTGCATCCTTTTTGTCTGGACGAGGGGTTGAGTGGAAACCGGTGGTTCCCAACCAGCTGCCCGAGCTTTCCAGGTGCCTTCCATTGCGCAGTACTTCTGTACTATGGTTGCCAAGTCAGCGAACTGTGATATGTGACGGTGGTTGATGGCATTGAGGATTCCTTCGTCCGTGCAATTGTTGCAGCATGCTGAGATGGCGTCTTCGTCACGACAATCTTTAATCTTGTCTTTGACAAGGAGGAATCTAGCCCAAAAGTGATGGACTGTTTCCCGAGACTGCTGCTTTATGCACGTGAGGTCGTGCATATCTGGGTGGGTGGGTGGATTTAAATCCGAACCCTGACCCAATTTGGGATTCGGGGTTTGAGAAATTTCCGAGCTTAATAGTTCGGGCTCCGGGAGATCGACCGATTTCTCAGGTCTACCGTCTGATTCCGGGTTCGGAGGACGAGGTATGTCATTCCGCAGACAGGTATCCGGCTCTTCGAACCCGGAGATCCGGACATAGTTCGTCCTTAGTATCGAGGGAGAGTTGTTGCTTTGCTCCTCTACTACCGCTATCTGGTGGGTGATCGATGGAGATTTGATTTCTCTCTGATCGGGTTTAAGCCCAATCCGATCGTAGTCTGTAGCGACCCCTAAGGCGGCGATGCGATCCAGGAGTTCGTTCAAGGACGACAATTCCGTTGGATCCATCTGTTTGGAGTATTCGGAGTCAATTCGGAGGTGATTTTCAATGACCCGAGAAGTCATCATCGACTTACCGGCCGAATGGGCGGCCATGATAAAGCCACCCAGCCGGAGGGTTTGGCCTGAGGCCATAGCTCCTCCGGTGGTGATATTTTCCTTGATCACAAGGCGAGCCATCAACTCTGACTTTGATGTCACCATGGAACTCTCAATGAAAGCACCAATGTCGGTGTCGAAACCGGCAGATCTCGGATAGGGGGTCCCGAACTGTGCATCGGAGGTTGATGGTAACAGGAGACAGGGGACACAATGTTTACCCAGGTTCGGGCCCTCTCTATGGAGGTAATATCCTACTTCCTGCTTGATTGATCTTGATGAATATGAGTATTACAAGAGTTGATCTACCACGAGATCATAATGGCTAAAACCCTAGAAGTCTAGCCTATGTGATTATGATTGTCCCTACGGACTAAACCCTCCGGTTTATATAGACACCGGAGGGAGCTAGGGTTGTACAAAGTCGATTACATAGAAAGGAAATAGTACATCCGGCCGCCTAGCTTGCCATCCACGCAAAGGAGAGTCGTATCCGGACACGGGAGAAAGTCTTCTATCTTGTATCTTCATGGCCCAATAGTCCGGCCCATGTCCAACTGGCCAGACGCCCGAGGACCCCTTAGTCCAGGACTCCCTCAATGGGCACGAGAGATCAATGCAGTGGAGCCAGCGCCAGAGGCTCGGAAGCCATTCAAATGGTCCCGCACACCCATCATCTTTGAGGAAGAGGATCGCCCTGGCCGCACCACTATGGTAGGATGTTTTCCATTGTTGGTCTCCCAAACAATTCGCAACCTCAAGGTCACAAAGATGCTAGTGGATGGAGGGGCCGGGTTGAATCTGATTTCCCAGGCAGTCATCAACAAGCTTCAGATAGGAGAAGAAGAGATGGAGGTTACCAGCACGTTTCAAGGAGTGAACCCCCGGAGGAGCCATCCTAAAGGGAAGATTACATTGCTGGTGACGTTTGGGGAGAATTGAACTATCGGACTGAGAACATTGTGTTTGATGTGGTTGATCTCCCCCTGCCGTGCAATGGGATTCTCTTACGCCCGGCCCTGGCCAAGTTCATGGCAGCATCCCACTATGCTTACAACACCTTGAAGATGCTTGGGCCATTGGGAGTCATCACTATCCCATCAGATGAGAAGGATGCAATTATTTGTGTGGATAAGATGTACCAGGATGCAGTCGCAAAAGATGTAGCGACAGCGGCAACTCCCGCCAAGGAAAGCAAATGAAGGAAGAGGGATTGTAGGACCTCCAGCAAGGAGTCCGGGAAGCGTGCCCCTTCCGGGTGCACGACACCCGCTGACGACGTGCCAGAGTGTTCCAACAGCAAGAAATCCAAGGTTGTTGCACCCCAGGTGAAGAAGGTCTCTGCAAGGCTGGTTGGTGTTGATGGTACTTCCACTATCAGTGCCGCCCTTGATGACAAATAGGAAAGTGCGCTCGTTGCCTTCCTGTGGGCAAATATCGATGTGTTTGCTTGGCAACCATCTGATATCCCCGGTGTTCCCACGGAGGTAATGGAGCACCACCTTGCTGTCTGCCCACATGCCCGACCTGTCAAGTAGAAAGTCCGAAACCAAGCCTTGGAGAGGCAGCAGTTCATTGCCGAAGAAATCAAAAGACTAGAGGTAGCTGGTTTGGTCAGAGGAATACTGCATCCTACATGGTTGGTAAATCCAGTGGTAGTCCGGAAGGCTAATGGGAAGTGGAGGCTTTGCATTGATTTCACATATCTCAACAAGGCTTGCTCGAAGGATCCATTTCCCTTGCCGTGCATCGACCAGATTGTGGATTCCACTTCAGGTTGTGATTTGCTTTCCTTTATGGACACACACTCCGAATATCACCAGATCTTCATGTCCAAGAAGATGAAGAGAAGACGTCATTCATCACTCCATGTGGTACGTACTACTTTGTTCGCATGCCATTCAGATTGAAGACTGTCGGGTCAACTTTTGCAAGGGCAGTCCAGATTAGTTTTGAGCCACGGTTGCACAGAAACATAGAAGCCTATATGGATGATATCGTGGTCAAGACCAAGGATAAGGCCACCCTTATCCAGGATTTGGGGGAGACATTTGCTAATCTACACAAGATCAATTTCAAGCTTAATCCGGAGACGTGTGTGTTTGATGTTCCCTCCGACAAGCTACTTGGTTTCTTCATGTCCCATCGGGGGATCGAAGCTAACCCTGACAAGATCAAAGCTATCGAGCACATTCAAGTGCCAATGACAGTTAAGGATGTGAGGCGCTTGATGGGATGCGTTGCCGCACTAAGAAGATTCATCTCCAAGTCTACCGAGCGTGCCCTGCCATTCTTTAAAATTTTGAAGAAGGCAGGGCCTATGAAGTAGACCCTAGAAGCAGATGTAGCTCTGCAGTAGTTCAAGGCATACTTATCAGCTGTGCCTACCTTGGTTGCGCTCAAACCCCAAGAACCGTTGTTGCTATACTTGGTGGCAACCAACCAAGTGGTTAGTGCGGCCTTGGTAGCGCAGCAAGAAGTGGATGAGGCAGAAAGTGAGCAGAAAACAGAAGAGGCAGATATGGATCAGGACAACAATGAGCACGGCAATGAGAACAACCCAAGGATGCGGCAAGGAATAAAGTGGTGCAGTGCCAGTGTACTTCATGAGCTCCTTGTTATAAGGGGATAGATCAAGGCACTCTAGTGTGCAGAAGTTGATCTTTGGCCTCGTTATGGCCTCAAGGAAACTGCACCACTACTGTCGGCGTCCTGGGAACGGGGGTCCCCAGACTTACCTGCCTGCGGCCCGCGGCGTGGCTGAGCCAGCAAGCCGTATGGCCCATCTTCACCAACAAAGCATCCAAGAAGCTCGCAAGGGTCCAAGCCTCGCGAGGTGGATGACGCAAGGCCTCCTCTGGAGTGGCCTAGCTAGGCAGGCTCACGAGGATCAGAGATATCAAGGCGGGGCAAACCTCACGAGGCCCTCGTGATCTGAGCCATGACGCACGACACCAGGCGGGCGCCAGGGCATGTAGCATCCTTGTTTCCTCTTTGGTGCTAAGGAGGCCACCATATGCGAAGAGTACCGAGGCATCAGGGAAAGGTTGGTATATTGGTGCAACAAGACCAAGACCAGGAGGACGGCAAGACGGAGGTCATTGTGGAGCCGAAGACGGCGTCACCACCATACCTTTTGGCAGGCGAAGACCACTTTTGTCAGGATATCTTGTATTAGCTGTCCCCCTTCAAATTAGTCCGCCATTGTTGGCTCCCTTCCCGCTTGATATTTGGGAAGAGGACCAGGGCCTATATAAGTAGAGCTAGCCACCATAGTAGGGGACGATCTCATAGGATTTGGGAGGATCTAATCTCATCTTAGCTCGATCCAACCCAATCGAGAGCCTACACACAAGAACACCTCAACCTCAGGAGGCTGTTCTTCCCTTGTACTGTTCATCATCAGCCCTAGAGGCAATCCACCACCACCACACTGGAGTAGGGTATTACACCACAACGGTGGCCCGAACCAGTATAAACCTCGTGTCCTTCTGTGTTGCGAGTTTGTCGACTTCGTCCACAAGATCTTAGCGAGCTAGGGCGTAGATCGGTAGGAAGGAAAGGCTTCGCGTGCACTCCAGAGTTCGAACCTTAAGGGTTTTCCAGAACCCCACATCCGACATTTGGCGCGCCAGGTAGGGGTGCGCCGGAGCTCCTCCTCCACCAGCCAGCTCGTCGACGCTCCTCAGCCACGATGTCCAGCGATTCAAGGGCCGGCTCGGACCACTGGGCAGCCGGGCCAGCCCGGGCAGCGCCGCCTGCCCATGAAGGTCTCGACCCCGCACTCCAGGCGGCATGGGCGCCGCCAAACTCCGCCGGGCGCGGGCAGCACGGACAGGCGTCGTCCACCCTCACCCCATGGTAGGTACGGGCCGTCGCAAGAGCGACGAGCTATGCCGCAGCAACGGCACCGCACTCACGGCGGGAGCAAGCAAACATGCGGGCATCGCTCACCATGGCAAGGGAGCTGTTGCGGTGCAGGCTGACGGAAAGCGGTCGGGACACACTGCTGGAGTGTGTTGCCGAGCTGCTGGATGCAGCGGCGTCGGGAGCACCACCCTTCTGCTATCGACTTCCTCCCCAGGACACAGCAGAGCCGCGCGGCGAACCTCACCACATCCGCACGCCATCAACTACACCCGGGGGCTTCATCAACATCAGCACGGCCAGCGGCGTAGGGGGCTCCGACTCCCCCATGCCGCCCGCGGCGGGCATGGGCACAAGCGTCACCCCCCACGGTCCCAGCCGGATGCCGTACTGTCATCCCCATGGCGCCACCATGGGCCGAGCAACATGGAGCGTGGGGCACCATGGCAAGGTGTTCGGGGTGACGGCCCCGGAAGCCTGCGTGCCCCGCATGATGGACCAAGGGTATGCACCAGAGGACGACCCTGGCTCGTTCATTAGAGAAGATTGGGGAGAGGGGGCGCTAGGAGTCGACGCCTTGCAAGAACTAACGGAGAACCACAACGATCGTGCTGACAACGGCAACTACAGGGTGCCGCTAATCTCTCAGGAACTGGCTTATGCTAACCATGGGCTGCAGATGTATTAGGTTGCAACGTCGATCAAGGACCCTGGCACGGCGGCACCCATTCCAACAAGGGAGACACACTACGGGCCGCTGGGAGGGAGCCAGGAGCAAGGCCCCTCCCCAAGGCACGCGAAACCAGGGGACGCCTGGAGGTAGGCCCTCTGCCGGTGTGGCTTCGACAACCCTTCCCCCGGCAGAGGACCCGTGGTCACCGAGGGAACCACTGCTGTCCCCTTTCCCTCTTTTGTGTCGTCCTGGTGACCGGTCGGCTCAAAGGAGGTCGAAGGTGGTGCAAGGCGGGGCCCTCGACTGGAGATATGAAGCAAGGCCGGTACCTGTGAAGAAGGCCCGGTGCCTGTGAAGCTCGCCACCCGTGACACTCTCACGTAATAATGAGTTGGGGCTGTACATGCCCCGGAGTCTCGGGAGCGCCGGCCTCAGGCCCTGGGGCTCCCTCCCACGCCTAGTGGCAACACTTAGCTCTGTGCTGGTGAGAAGACTTGAAGACGTGAAGACTATACTAGGTGTCGGACGCGGCCTTTTGCTTTGGATCTCTCTTTCTGTGGCTTTGCTTTCTGGATCTGGACTTAAGTTGAAGCTGAATTTTTATCGATGCGCGCGGGGGTGCCTTTTCTCGTTCGAGCCATTTCTTGCCTTCTGGATCTCGTTTGGTTTGGGACTCATGTACATCGCCTTTCCCTCGCAAAGCTCCTCGCGAGCCGGACCGCACAAAGCGCACGCTGGTCGTGCACGCGCTAGCACTGCGCCAGGTGCTCACCTCTTACCGGGCCCCATCAAAAGGGGTGATAAGCTCCGCAGGATTCTCAGGAACTCGTCGCCTCACGACCCAGCCCTAAGCTGACGCTGACTAAGGTAAACCACGTCAGGGACCTCACCCCAGCTTCATGAGCTCACGAGGACACATACCCACATCACATAAGAAAGTAAAAACTGCAATTTGCTTACACGAGGGGCTCCCCCTCTCAAAATGCTCTTACAAAGTCTTCCAAGGGCCATGCCCGAGATTTGTGTGCAGGATGAAACAACAGGTGAACATGGGATCAGCCAGAGATATCACTCGCTACATCACCTGCGGACGCGTCACTCGTGTCGTCGTCATCTTCGTCGGAATTGCCACCGCCGTCGGCGACGCCCCCATCACTATCGTTAACCATGTCACCTTCATCTACGACGACCACCACCGCGTCATCCTCTGAGGTGAAGGCCCTAACCAACGCGTCGACATGGTCCTCTACCCAGCGCGCCAGGTCGCCCCGGACGGCCGTGGGTACGGGAGCAATGGCGGCGTCGAAGTCAAAGTTGGGGTCGGCATTCAGAAGGTGGCTGAATACATGGGAGAAGGCGTGCTGAAGCAGGCCACGACCCCTCTCCTCCACAAGTTGTCGAGCTCTGGCAGATTGAGCCTCCAGGCACGTCACCACCTCGGTGAAGAAGATCAGGTGGCTGGCGTAGTCATTCGAGTGAGGGGTCGGGGCATTCTCGTCGCAGATGTAACCCAGGGCGGTGTTGGCCTTGTTCCGAAGGTCTTGAAGCATAGGAGCATGCTCGCGCTCCAGCGTTCAGCGTTTGAGCACTTCCTCCCTGTTTTTCCGTGCGACGGCCTTGGCGTCATCAACTCGTTTCCGAAGGGAAAGCAGCTCGGTGTGGGCGGAGCCCAAGTCCGCCTACACCGTAACCAGGGCGGCGGCTGTGGCCTCCGCACGCCTCTCGACCTTGTCCAACCTGGGCTTGAGGGCGGCGGCCCTTCTCGCCCCCTCCTGACCGGCGAGCTTCAGCTTCAAGTCGTACTTGCCCTCCAGATCTGCGCGAACCTCGGCCACCCGGCGGTTGATATCCTCCTCGACTCCGGCTTCGTAGGCCCCAACGGCATCTTCTGCTTGAGCGACTTGATGTTCCCTCGTCTCCAGTCGCTCGAGCTCGAGGCTGCGCTCCACGGCTTCCAGGGCCAGCATCTCCTCGCGCTGCCACACCTCCTCTTCCTCCGCAGGCGTCCCCCTCAGCGATGCAAGAGAGGCCCCGCGCGCCTCCACCTACTGCTCAAGGGACGCACTCCAGGCCTGAAGCCCCCGCGCGAGCTCCTCCGCAGCCTCGCGGCGGCTATCGGCCTCGCGAGCTTCTTCGAAAGCTCGCGAGCGGGCCTCATTGGCAATCTTGAGGGACGCCTCGGCCTTCGCGTTCTCGAGGTCATGCTGATAGCGACCAAGGTTGATGGCCACTCGCAGCTTGCGTTGCTCCTCCACCAACCGAAGAACTTCAGCCTCAGGACGCGAATCAACACCAACAAGCTCTTCACCGAGGCGGCTCATCGCGCCCATCGCTTCCAGGAAGAGCTCGTGAAGGACTATGTTGCGCCCGCGCTCGAGCTCGAACGCTCGACCCGCCTCGTCCTCCACCTTGGGGGCTGCGGGTGGAGCATCAAGTGGCGCGCCACCTCCCGGTTGGGGGCTGGGGGCTGGCGCCGTGCCTGACGTCAGCCCATCCTCGCGAGGAGCCCAAGCTGATCGAGGCTCATTGCTTGAAGAGGAAGTGAAGACCGAGGTCAGCTAGCGACTGCTCATGAGCAGAGGAGGAGTCTTGGGCACGCCCGCTAAGCTCCACGCCCGACCGTGGGCGAGGGGCGGCCAAACCACGGACTGAGCACGTCCCGAAGGCGGGGACGCTCCTCCGACCGACCCTGCTCCAGGGGTGGTAAGAAGGCCAGGAAGGCTCAACGCCGACGGGGGAGTTGATGAAGGAGGAGGCCGCTTCTCAGAAGACGCAACAGCTTCAGCAGAAGGAGCCCTGGAGGACAGGCGTCAGGATAAGAAGACCACACAGAAAAAGACACGGCGACAAGATACTTATGAGTCAATAGCGATGTACTTCCGTCGCTTCAACAGCCCGAAGATGTTACTGCCGCTGGGGGACCCCTTCCTCCTGCGGAGCTCCTCGAAGTCCACACATAGGCGACCGAAGCGCTGGACGTGACGGCCGGTGCGTGGCGGAGCCGAAGAAGACCCAAGAGGGATGGCCTCAGGGGAGCCCGGCTGAGGTGAGCAGCCCGGCTCCTTCCCACTGCGACCTCCTGAGGCTCCTGGAGCCTGAGCCTCGGGAGCCGCATGCCGCATCTCCTCGGCAACCGACGCCTCAGGAGGGGGGTCGCAGGCCCCCGAGGACAACGCCCCCAGATCACCACCCGACATGTGCTCCTCAGCACCTGAGTCGCCGGCCGCCGTCGCAGCTCGCTCCCCCGCACCGTCACCTGGGGCGAGCTCGGCACCGACGGCGAAAAAGGGGACCACGATGACGGGGTTCTCGCGGGGCCCCACCAAGCCGACTGGGCGCAGCCCCCACTCATCAAAGGAAGGCATGTTCGCGACAAATATGACTTTGTTCTCATAGCGGTACAACATGTAGCTGTTCCTGGGCATCTTGTCTGGCAGAGGGACACCTGATAGGACCATGAGCACTGTCTGCCGCGCAGTGAGAGGAATCCCCTCCTCCTGAAAACTCATGTTGTCTTGTCTGCTGAGCAAGTCCCACATCGGGCGAGAGTGGCGCTGGATTGGAGCAACTCGGCGCCTGACGAACTCCCTCACCACCATGGGCACAGTCACGCCAAAGTCCTTCAGCCACCTCAGCCTGGCCCAGACGGGGGCAAGGCAGGGGCTCGTGAGCTTCTGATGACCCCAGCCGGAGTTTGGAATAGCAGGCCCCACCGGAGCTTGGAGCAGAGGGTTGAGCACGCCTGCGTCAACAAACACCCATTGCTTACGGAACTCGCTCATGGATGAAGGGAGCTCGAAGTCGATCCCCGCGCCTACCATCGCAACCACGCCCTGGAAACCCACGCACCCTGAGCTCTGTCGGGGACTAGTAAGATGCAATGAGAAGAAGTGGCGGAGGAGTGCCACGGAGGGGGCGATGCCCACCATGGGCTCGCACATGAAGGCGAAGACGGCGAGAAGGGTCACATCCTAAGGATCGAGATGGAGCATGTGGATCTGATATTGCTCGAGCACCACGTTGAAGAAGGCAGAGAAGGGAGGAATCAGGCCAGCCCAGAGGGCATCAATGAAGATCGGAACCTCGGTAACTACCCGAGCCATGCTGCTGCGAGACGCGGGCCAAGTTGGCGTCTCTCTCCACTCGTTGAAACTGGAGGCAAGCATGGGGCGTACCTTGTCCATGGCCTCGTTGTTGAGCACCCGCGGCCGGCCGAGCGCTGGCTCGAAGGATGGAGCCGCAGTTGGCGAGGACAGAGGTTTCTTCCCCCTTTTGGTTTGTTTCGGCACCATGGCGGTGAAGCGGGCGGAGCACAGGTCGGATTGAGAAGTTGGAGCAGGGCGTCGAGGCGGCAGGGAGATTGGAAGAGTCAGGCGTGGTGAAAGAAGAATAACCGTGTAAGAGGCGGGGCCGCATAGCCAGGCGGATTCAAGGGCAGCGTGGGGGAGCGGAGACGCCCACGTCCAATCATCCACCATGCGTCAATCGAGGCCGCAGGCTTTTGGGGCCCACGATGCTCCATACTTGGCCCTTGGCTTCGCCGCGAAGCCAAGCCCAAGCGCACCTTGGGCCACGGGGCTACTGTCAGCGTCTTGGGAACGGGGGTCCCCAGACTTGCATGCCTGCGGCCCGCGGCGAGGCTGAGCCAACAGGCCGTACGGCCCATCTTCACCAACAAAGCATCCAAGACCATTGCAAGGGTCCAAGCCTCGTGAGACAGACGACGCAAGGCCTCCTCTAGAGTGGCCTAGCTAGGCAGGCTCACGAGGAGCGGAGATATCAAGGCGGGGCAAACCTCATGAGGCCCTCGTGACGTGAGCCATGACACACGACACCAGGCGGGCGCCAGCGCGCGCAGCATCCTTGTTTCCTCTTTGGCGCTAAGGAGGCCAGCGCAGGTGAAGAGTACCGAGGCATCAGGCAAAGGTTGCTATATTGGTGCAACAAGACCAAGACCAGGAGGACGGCAAGACGGAGGTCATCGTGGAGCCCAAGACAGCATCACCACCAGAGCTTTTGGCAGGTGAAGACCACTTTTGTCAGGATAGCTTGTACTAGTTGTCCCCCTTCAAATTAGTCCGCCATTGTTGGCTCCCTTCCCACTCAATATTTGGGAAGAGGACCAGGGCCTATATAAGTAGAGCTAGCCACCATAGTAGGGGAGGATCTCATAGGATCTGGGAGGATCTCATCTCATCTTAGCTCGATCCAACCGGATCGAGAGCCTACACACAAGAACACCTCAAGCTCAGGAGGCCGTTGTTCCCTTGTACTGTTCATCATCAGCCCTAGAGGCAATCCACCACCACCACACTGGAGTAGGGTATTACACCACAACGGTGGCCTGAACCAGTATAAACCTCGTGTCCTTCTATGTTGCTTGTTCATCGAGTTCGTCCGCGAGATCTTAGCGAGCTAGGGCGTAGATCGGTAGGAAGGAAAGGCTTCGCGCGCACCCCAGTGTTCGAACCTTAAGGGTTTGTCAGAACCCCACATCCGACAACTACTTCCAAGCCCATGAGATCACGGTTGTCACTCATTTTCCACTGCAAAGGATACTCTAAAACCCTAAGGCTACCGGTAGAATAGTGGAGTGGGCTTTGGAGTTATCTAGCTTTAGTTTGAAGTGTGAGAGCATGTCAACTATTCAGAGCAGGGCACTGGCAGAGTTTATTGCAGAATGGACGCCAACCCCTGATGAGGAAATAACAGAGACAGCTCTCCCCAGCAAGGAATCACCCCAAGAATGGATTATGTATTTTGATGGTGCTTTTTTCCTACAAGGTGCGGGGGCTGGCGTGCTTCTTGTTGCCCCCTCCGGGGAGTACTTGAAGTACGTCGTCCAAATGCATTTTGCCTGGGAAGAAGCCACCAATAATATAGCTGAGTATGAAGGGCTCCTTGCCGGGCTCAGGGTTGCAACAGAATTGGGAATCAAGAAGCTGATCATTCGAGGAGATTCACAGCTTGTGGTGAGACAAGTTAACAAGGATTATCAAAGTCCATTGATAGAAGCATACAATGAGGAAGTGAGGAGATTGGAGGAGCACATTGATAGGTTGCAAACAAAGCATGTACCCTGTGCGGAAAACAGCATAGCTGATCACATGTCAAAGTGTGATGCGCAGAAGCTTCCTGTGGAACCAGGAACTTTTGTGCTCCGTCTCTCTCAGCCCTCCGTATCACCAGCAACAATGGCCCAGAAAAGGAGATAGTTGGTCTAAAGTAAGCCTCTCCCGGTCGAGCCATCCACTCCTGGCAGAGATCCTGCCGGAAACAACTCCTCACAGCCTGCCGGACCACCCCCTCCAGCCGGGCCCATGGACCCCGCGAACAAGGTTGATGCTCCTGTAGCAGAGGAGGTGCCGCTAGTCCTCGTTGTCGAGCCCCAGGCTCCAACTTGGGCAAGGCACATCGTCCACTTCCTTCAGACTGGAGAACTCCCTGGCGACCAAGATGAAGTTGAAAGAGTAGCCCGGAGGGCCGATATGTATCAGTTTGTCGATAACACTCTATACAGAAGGAGGACCAACGGTTTGAAATTGAAGTGTGTCTGCCGAGAGGATGGAAAGGAACTGCTGGCTGAGATTCACAGAGGAATGTGCAGCTCCCACATTGGATCAACGGCATTAGTTGGGAAAGCATTCTGTCAAGGCTTATATTGGCCCACAGCCCTCCAAGATGTGGTCGAGCTCGTCACGACATGTGAATCCTGCTAGTTCCATTCCAAGAAAACACACCTGCCTGCCCAAGCTCTTCAAATAATCCGTCTATCATGGCCATTTTTGGTCTGGGGGCTCGATATCCTCGGCCCCTTCCCCCGAGCAATCGGGGGCTTTGAATCCTTGTTCGTCGCCATCGACAAGTTTACAAAGTGGCCAGAAGTGACTACCGTGAGAAAGGTGACTGCTCAGTCAGCTATCAAGTTCTTGAAAGAGTTGGTGTGTCATTTTGGAGTTCCGGCTAGGATCATCACCGACAACGGCACCCAGTTCACGAGCCACGCCTTCATGCAATATGTTCGTACTCTCGAATTCAAGATCTCATTCGCCTCTATGGCACACCCCCGGAGCAATGGACAAGCTGAGAGGGCAAATGCTGAAGTGCTACATGGACTCAAGACAAGGACCTTTGATACGATATAGAAGCACGGCAGGCGGTGGATCGAGGAGCTGCCGGTAGTTCTCTAGTCCCTCAAAACGACACCTAACCGAGCTACCGGGCTAACTCCCTTCTCCCTGGTCTATGGGGCAGAAGCAATTATCCCCACGGAACTCATTTACGGGTCTCCTCGAGTGCTTGCCTATGATGAAGTAGCGCAAGTTCAGCACTGGTGTGACGACACTGTGCCAATCAAGGAGAACCTTCTCCAGGCTGCTACCCGTGCTGCATGCTACCAGCAAGCCCTGCGTCGCTATCATAGCCGTAGGGTTCATGCCTAATGTTTTGAGGGAGGTGACCTTGTCCTTAGGCGCGTTCAGTCTGCCAAGGGTACACACAAGTTGTCACCGAAGTGGGAAGGCCCTTACCGGGTGGTATGAGTCACCAAACCTGGCGTAGTCCGTCTGGAGACCGGAGATGGCACTCAGTTGCAAAACTCATGGAATATTGAGCATCTCCGCAAGTACTACACATAAGGCGCGGCTGTCGGGCCCTGCCCGATAGCCACCCTTTTGTATAGGCCTTGCCTCAGCTGCATGTAACCCCTTGTACAGAGCCGGGGCGATGACCCCGTGCAAGAGAAAATAAAGAAGCACTGTAGGGGGGGCAACTAAGATTGCATGCATGCATGAGCATACCCAGATCACTCCATAAGCATTTCATGAGCATTTGCATATGCATATAGATAGGATTGCATCTTGCATTCATTCTCATTTACATGGAGTTGCAGGTTCCTGCCGCGAACTTGGCTTCGTCAAGGAGTTGAGAAGATGCCCCGGCACTGCAATCCCCGGCAATCTAAATAGATAAGTTCTACCTCTTGTCCATTTGTGTTCCGTAAGGTGTAACTTTGCATGAGAAAACCTCACTTCTCTTTTGAGACATAGGTGCTCCCATCCATGACTCGAACATGGTTCGGTCAGGACGGTCGCAGTGTCCTTTGGTAAAAAGAAGTTGGCGGGGGGTTGGCCCCTCTGTTTGTTCCCCGGCAGACGTGTCTCACCGGCAGACAAAGAGGGTGCTGACAGGATAGCCTGCTGGGGAAACTCGTTTATTTACAATAAAGAGGCATTCCACCCCTACATGGACATATACATGCACGGGTTCCCGGCAAGGTTCATCTTTTTCATTCATATGCTAATACAAGTACAAGCATTATAGAACACAAAGATGGACTCGAGGGATTACATTTATTTGAATTAAAATTTGGCGATTGCCTACAGATTTAAGATTGAAAAAAGATAAGTGCTTTGTAATGCCCTTTCTTGTCCCTCTCCTCCTAGGCACGACCGTCGAAGGAGAGGAGGGCAAAAGGAGCGCCTGGGTAGGAGCCCAGCCCGCTCCTGTCGGGCTTCAGGAGAGGTAACCCGGTGGGAATGGAAGCGCAAGGTAACGCCTCGATGGAGAGCACAGCAGAAGGCGGCCCCGTCAACCACCGTCACCAGGGCCAGCAGGACTTGGCAGGTCTAACGGAGCTACAACCTGAGAGGAAGCCTGCTGGAGGACCCCGATAGCACCATCCACACCTCTACATCCAACTCCCCGGCAAATCACATTGCCGGGGAGGAGACGCAGATGCAGATGATGGTGCTTCCGCCTGATGAAGATGGTGTGAGCAACAATCAGCCGGAGTCAGAGTCGTCACTCCCCGTCCACTGCCATCATCATCCCGTCACTGTCCTCCTCGTCGCTTTCGCTTGAGGAGGAGCTTTCATCGTCGGTCGAGCTCTCCGCGCAGCACCCTAAGAAACCTCCTGAGCACCCGAAGATCTTGACTTAGAGCAGGCCGCTCTCCATTAATTTGAACTGGAGAACATGCCCCTCCGAGAAGCCATGGGCATGAACAAAAGTCTTCCAGCCACGGCGAAGATACATCACATGAGGGGCAGGGAAATCGACATCAACCCACATGTTGCCATTTCCACAGCCCCTCATGTGCAGCCTCAGAGCACGTGGTTGCTTGAGCTCCATCTCCCGCGCAAAAGGGGTTGGAAGACGAAGATGACCACACAAGGGCGTATACAGCCTAATGATGAACTCTCGAGGTTGGCCCCCGACGTGGCCCTTCATCGAAGGGGGGCCGCCGGTGGGGGTGTAGCCAAGGCTCCACCCGCCCTCCTCCTCCTCGAGCACCGCGGCGGCCTCGGCCTCGCCCCCTCCTTCCTCCTCTCGCGGCAGGATTCGCCGCCTCAGGCCCCGTAGGAGGAGGGATGCGCTGCCGAGCGGAAACCCTCGTCGCCGCCACCGGAACACCACTACGCCCTCGCCCTCTTACCATGGCTAGAAGAGAAGGATTGTACAGGAGAAAGAGAAGTGTCTGCAAAAGGTACTGCCCTTGTCTCTTTTTATAGAAGGGACGGGGCATGGGGTTGGCCCTCGTGCAGGAAATAGCCGCCCCGCTCCTCCAATGCGGCCTCTCTGCACCCTCGGCAGCTTTGGAATCAAGGCCGACCCTCTCCAACCGTCAATGCTCGATTTTCAGCCATGGCACTCCTCCCCGTGCCCTCCGCATCCACCAGCTACCATGCCCAATGCATGCGAAACACATGGCAGGCGCATGCGGGACGGGGGGCGAGTGGGATGGAGGTTTCCGCCTCGTGATCATGGGGCGAGGCAAATCCACAAGCCATGACTGAAGTTCCTCCGTGGCATTACGCATGACGCGCGTGGAAACCAGAAATTGGCCTGGAATCAAGGGTGATGAAGAAGCAATGAAGACATCAAAAGGTCGACCCCTTCAACACCCCTGCCTGTGCACTTATTAGGCCCTACCCTGACGACACTCAACAGCGCACTCACGGTAGGCCCGGGGGCTTCTGTCGGTGCAACAAACCCTGGGTCTATTGCCCAGACTGTGCACCGGCACGGGAACAAGATTGAAGCACCAACCCAAGCCAGGATACAAGAAGTCAAGAGATTCGAAGAACCAGCATGTAGCTCAGAGAGACTAAAGGCCAAGCCAGAGAAGCAAGATATCACCAAGAGGAGGGCCTCCCGTGCCAGACAGGCGAGCCCGGCAAGGGGCAAGGCCACCCCTAGAAGCAGGCGACCAAGACACCCCGGCAGGGCCCTGTCGGGGTCGCGGAGGCAAAACCGCCTAACCAACCACTCCAGCACGACCCACATCGTCCATTAGTACGGTGTCAAGCCGCAAGGTGATTAAGTGGCAGCCATACACCACATGGCAGCCATTTCCTACAGAAGGATCCAACAGATGACACCCGTCCTGTGACGTGTCAAGAAAACAGGCGCGGAGCTGGCAAGATAGCCCGGCAGGCCTTGCCGGGCAACCAGTGATGTGACATTAAGCGGTGCATTTAATGAGCCCTTTCAGCCCGCAGAGTTAGGTATGATAGCACTATTTGCTATCATATCAGTGCATAATGACTAGTTGCCATTATGGTGACCCCTTGATCTATAAAAGGAGGCCCATGGCAACCGTAGAAAGGGGTTGGAAAGTTGATGAACCCACACCCCCACACGCACGTAGTTGCTACTGCCCTTAGGCAACCCCTGCTGGGCAAGTGTACTATGCTTCGCCACCTCCATTCCGCCATCAATCTACCAAAGCAGGCATAGGGTTTTACGCCTCATGGTGGCCCGAACCTAGGTAAATTGCTTGTGTGCTCTCTGTCGTGCTACCACGCGTTGGTCTGCTCTTTGTACAACACGACGCCCCCCTGCCGAACCAGCAAGGGGCCTCCCGGTCCCATAGGTGGCCGCGGATATCCGCGACATTTGGTAAGGATGAATTAATTGGTCTTGCTTCTATTGCTATACCACCTACTAATACTTTAGAACAATATTTGCTAGACCATGAAAATGATTTACATATGCATGAAAGAAATGAGATAGATAAGATTTTCTTTGAACAACGTCCTCTGCTTAAAAACAATTTGCCTATTGAAACTCTAGGAGGTCCACCTCCAGCTAAAGGTGATCCTGTGTTTGAATTAAAACAACTGCCAGACACTTTGAAATATGCTTACCTTGATGAAAAGAAGATATAGCCTGTTATTATTAGTGCTAACCTTTCAGAACATGAAGAAGAAAGATTATTGAAAGTTCTATGGAAGCACCAATCTGCTATTGGATATACTCTTGATGATTTAAAGGGCATTAGTCCCACTCTATGTCAGCACAAAGTTAATATGGAACTTGATGCTAACCCATTGTTGATCACCAACGGTTAAACCCGAAGATGAAAGAAGTGGTAAGAACGGAAATATTAAAACTTCTGGAAGCAGGTATAATATATCCTATAGCTGATAGTAGATGGGTAAGTCATGTTCATTGTGTCCCTAATAAAGGAGGTATAACTGTTGTTCCTAATGATAAGAATGAACTTATTCCGCAAAGAATTTTTACAAGCTATAGAATGGTAATTGATTTTAGAAAATTAAACAAAGCAACTAGAAAAGATCATTACCCTCTGCCTTTTATTGATCAAATTCTTGAAATATTATCTAAGCACACACATTTTTGCTTCCTTGATGGATATTCTAGTTTTTCACAAATACCTGTTTCTCAACCTAATCAAGAAAAGACCACTTTTACTTGTCCCTTTGGAACTTATGCTTATAGACGTATGCCTTTTGGTTTATGTAATGCACCTGCTACCTTTCAAAGATGTATGACTGCTATATTTTCTGACTTTTGTGAAAAGATTGTTGAGGTTTTCATGGATGACTTCTCTATTTATGGGAAGTCTTTTGATGATTGTTTAAGTAATCTTGATCGAGTTTTGCAGAGATGCGAACAAACAAGTCTTGTCTTGAATTGGGAGAAGTGCCACTTTATGGCTAATGAAGGCATTGTCTTGGGTCATAAAATTTCTGAAACAGGTATTGAAGTGGACAAAGCAAAGGTTGATGCAATTGAGAAAATTCCATGTCCTAAAGATATAAAAGGTATTCGTTGTTTCTTAGGTCATGCTAGTTTCTATAGGAGATTTATCAAAGACCTTTCTAAAATTTCTAAGCCTCTTATGAATCTTTTGCAAAAGGATATTCCTTTTGTTTTTTATGATGATTGTTTAGAAGCCTTTGAATCACTTAAGAAAGCCTTAGTTTCTGCACCTATTGTTCAACCACCTGATTGGAACTTGCCTTTTGAAATTATGTGTGATGCTAGTGATTATGCTGTTGGTGCTGTTCTAGGACAAAGAGTTGATAAGAAACAGAATGTTATTCATTATGCTAGTAAAACTCTAGACAGTGCTCAATGAAATTATGCTACCACTGAAAAAGAATTCTTAGCAGTGGTGTTTCCTTGTGATAAATTTAGGCCTTATATTGTTGATTCCAAAGTAATTGTTCACACCGATCATCCTGCTATTAAATATCTTGTGGAAAAGAAAGATGTTAAACCTAAACTTATTCGTTGGGTTCTCCTGCTACAAGAATTTGATTTACATATCATTGATAGGAAAGGAGCGGAGAACCCCGTAGCTGATAATTTATCTAGGCTTGAAAATGTGCCTGATGACCCACTACCCATTGATGATAGTTTTCCTGGTGAGCAGTTAGCTGCAATAAATATTGCTCATAGTACTCCTTGGTATGCTGACTATGCTAATTATATTCTTGCTAAATATTTACCACCTAGCTTTACTTACCAACAAAATAAAAAAATTCTTCTATGATTTCAGACATTACTTTTGGGATGACCCACATCTTTATAAAGAAGGAGTAGATGGTATTATTAGACGTTGTCTACCTGAGCATGAACAGAGACAAATCCTACGGAAATGTCACTCTGAAGCTTATGGAGGGCATCATGCTGGAGATGGAACTGCTCACAAGGTATTGCAATCTGGATTTTATTGGCCTACTCTCTTCAAGGATTCCCGTAAGTTCGTATTATCTTGTGATGAATGTCAAAGAATACGTAATATTGGTAAGCGTTAAGAAATTCCTATGAACTATTCACTTGATGTTGAACCATTTGATGTTTGGGGATTTGATTACATGGGACCTTTTCATTCCTCTAATGGGTATACACATATTTTGGTATATGTTGATTCTGTTACTAAATGGGTAGAAGCTATTCCAACCAGTAGTGCTGATCAAAACACTTCTATTAAAATGCTTAACGAAGTTATTTTCCCAAGGTTTGGAGTCCCTAGATATTTAATGACTGATGGTGGTTCACACTTTATTCATGGTGCTTTCCGTAAAATGCTTGCCAAGTATGATGTTAACCATAGAATTGCATCACCTTATCATCCTCAGTCTAGCGGTCAAATTGAACTTAGCAACAAAGAAATAAAATTAATTTTGCAAAAGACTGTCAATAGGTCCAGGAAGAATTGGTCTAAGAAATTAGATGATGCACTTTGGGCTTATCGAACAGCATATAAAAATCCTATGGGTATGTCTCCTTGTCAAATGGTTTATGGAAAAGCTTGTCATTTGCCTCTTGAGTTAGAACATAAAGCATATTTGGCAATCAAATAACTCAATAATGATTTCAAACTTGCTGGTGAAAAGAGGTTATTTGATATTAGCTCATTAGATGAATGGAGAACCCAAGCTTATGAAAATGCAAAATTATTCAAAGAAAAAGTAAAAAGATGGCATGACAAAAGAATCCAAAGCGTGAGTTTAAAGTCGGAGAATATGTTCTTTTGTACAACTCTCGTTTCAGATTCTTTGCAGGAAAACTCCTCTCAAAAAGGGAAGGCCCCTATGTTATCGAGGAGGTTTATCGGCATGGAGCCATCCAAATAAATAATGTCGAATGTACTAACCCGAAGGTTGTTAATGGGCAACGAATAAAACATTATTTCTCTGGTACGCCCACTAATGTTGAAAGTAATATTATCCAAACTTTGACACCGGAAGAACACATAAAAGAGTCCTTCCGCAACACTCCAGAATCGTGAAAATAAGGAGGTACATGATACGGTAAGTAACGGACTCCGAACAATCCGCAAAAATATTTTTTGTCAGTTTTGGAATATTTCGACAAATAGGAAAATAAGAAACTTCCAAGAAGCATACCCTGGTGGGCACAAGACACCAGGGCGCACCAGGCTTGCCTGGCGCACCCATGTGGGTTGTGCCCACCTGGGACACCTTCTGGACTCCGTTTTTCTACAGCTTGCTTGTTTCCCAAGATAAAAAAATCTTTATATACCTCCCGAACCTATTGATCACCGTATCGCAGAGAAATTCTTTGTTCTCTTTTCTTGTTGTTTTCGGTCAGATCTGTTGAGTCAGGCATCATGTCTTCTTCTTCCTCTGACAACGTGGAAGAGGATGCTTGGTGTCGGTGGGAAACGACACCTACGGGGTCACTGGGATCCCTTCTACGGTTGGCCGGCGCGGGGTTGTGCAAAGAGCGGGTCTGGCGGTCAGCACACAAATCGTTTACCCAGGTTCAGGCCGCGGAGACGCGTAAGACCCTAGTCCTGCTTTGATGTATATTTAGGTGTTCTTGTGTTCTTGAACTAGCTATGGTGGCTCTCTAGTCCAAAAGATCCGAATCCCTCCCCAGCATGCCTCGGGCCTCCTTTTATAGACAAAAAGGGGTCACCACAGTGGCACACAAGAGGTGGAAAGGTGTACAGGGGCTAAGTCTATCCCCTGGCATCGTCGGACAAACGCATTTAATGTGCTGCCGACGTGCCCCTCTTGCTTTATTGGGGACGACAAAGAAGCTCGTCCCAGTTGTCGTCGCCTCACCTGGCTCCGACGCGCGTCCAAGCTGACGAGGCATTGTAGTGCCACGTTGGCTGGCTGCTGGGATGGCACGGTGGTGGAGCCTTCACAAAGATCTGCATGCCACCACCCAGGTGCTTGCTGAGTTGGTGTAGAGGCCGCGCGCTGCCACATAGGCGCCTGCCCAGCTGGTCGAGCTGGCAGCCGCATGGGAGCGGCGGTGGAGTCTTGGCAGACGCGGGCCTGGATGCGGCCCCACAGGCGTCCTCGGCAAGGGTCTCGCTGTGGCACCGCGGTTGTCCCCAGCAAGGATCTTGCCAGGGGTCTCGTGGATATCCTAGTCAAGGATCTCGCCAAGGATCGTCGTCTTCTGGTTCTCATATGATCTTGTGTATCTATGATCTCTACAAAGATGTGCATGCCACCACGGAGGTGCCTCCCAAGCCTTGGTTCCAATATGGTGTTGGAACCCCTTGGGCTCAAGGGTGGCGTGCTCTGCTGGCGTCAGGCAAGTTGCCCCGGCAATGATCTTGCCGAGGTTGCGGAAGCCACCCCGGAAAGGGTCTTGCCGGGGGAGTCCACCTCGCCCCCTCGCTCTCTTTGCGCCTCTGGTCTTGGCATTGCTTTGGGTGTCTTGTGCTTCGGCTTCCCTCCTCTGCCCTGCTTAGTGTGGCTGTGGGCGCGGCTCTGACTGCCCGTGCACAAGTTAAGGGTTGTAAAAGGAGAGCCCCTACTTTTGTACACCAGCCAATGCATCGTCGCCTTTGCCTTCCTGCACCATTCGCTTGGCAGGTGGAGCTCGATCCGCCCCAGACCCTGAGGTTGCACATGAGGGGCTGCGGGAATGGCGGCACGTGGGTCGACGTCGACTTTCCCTCCCCTCAAGTCATGTATCTTCACCGTGGATGGAAGACTTTGCTCGCATCCATATCCTGACGGCAGGGCTCGTCCTCTGTTTCAAATTAGTGGAGAATGGCCTGCTCTCTGTCAAGGTCTTTGGAGACTCTGGAACTCGCCTGAAGTGCTGCGTGGAGAGCTCCTCTGACGATGAAGACTCCTCTTCAAGCGGGAGTGATGAGGAGGACAACGACAGCGACGGCGAGAGCACCGAGCGAGGGCACGTCAACCTCGTCTCTGACTGACCGTGTCGCCCCTCCCCTTCATCGTGCGCTCTGCCGAGGGCCTTCCTCGTCAAGCTCTCCATCGGCGTGTTCCCCTTCCCCTCCTTTTTGCCTTCACCTGCCGCACCTGGGAGGAAAGGGGCAAGAACGAGGATCATGGGGCACTTATCTTTTCTAGTTTGTAAGCCTGCGGGCACTCGTTAGATTTCAAAATTAGTAATCCCCTTGCTTGTGTACCCATTCCGTATGGATTGTACTTGTTTGCAACGTATGAATGAAAGGAAGGGTGTTTTGCCGGGCTTCGTTCGTGCGTGGGCGAGGGCCACATCGAAGAATGCGTCCTCGTTATCTTAAGCTAAACATGGTACCCCGGCAACAGGCCTTGCCGTCCTCTTGCTCTATGGCCCGACTACGCTCACGCTCTTGGTGGAGATAGGGGTCAAGTAGGATTAGGCCTTTCGCTCGCCCTCTTCCCATCGCACTACACCCAAGTTTTGATCCAAAGTAGAGTTTTTGGGCACGGGATGGAGGGGGCAAGATGGTACAAGAGTGAGCGAAGCCTTATACGTTCAAGGTTCATACGGACGCACGGAGTGGGGGGGAGAAAAACTTATCTGACGCTACAGCCCCCAGCAACCTTGGCCTGCATGGTTAGATCCTTGTGTCTGCAGCCCCTGGCAACCTTGGTTTGCCGGGGCCGGAGCATCGGCCTATTCTTTTTCCTCCCACTGGCTCTGCAGAAATGTCCATGTACTCTACGAACCAAAGAAGATGGAAAGGAACAGAGTGACGCACACTCAACCTCTATGCTAGGGGTTAGCCGCCGCTAAGCACTATCATCCCTAACTAAGGGAGAGACTTAACCTAGCATGCATGCTAAAACTTAGGGCGCCAGCGCTTCATTTATTTATGCTCAGGGTCTGTGCCTGGCTCCATACAAAGGGTTACATGCCTTGCCGGGAAGGCTTGTACAAAAGGTGGTTTGCCGGGGGCGGCAACCGCGCCTTATGGGTAGAACTTGCGAAGATGTTCGATGTTCCAGGAGTTGCTCACTGGAACGCCATCTTAGGTCCCCAGGCGGACTGCGCCAGGCCTGGTGACTCGTATTACCCGATAAGGGCCTTCCCACTTCGGCGTCAACTTGTTGGAATTATTGGCCGACTGAACGTGCCAAAGAACAAGGTCGCCTTCCTCAAAGCTTCGGGCATGAACCTTGCGGCCATGGTAGCGGCGCAAGTCTTGCTGGTAGCGCGCGGCTCGTATAGCCGCCCGAAGACGATCTTCCTCAAGGAGCGATGTGTCATCTTGCCGCAACTGCTCTTGCTCAAGCTCATCATAAGCGAGCACTCGAGGTGACCCATATGTGAGTTCTGTGGGGAGAACTACTTCTGCCCCTTAAACGAGGGAGAAGGGTGTATGACCAGTGGCTTGATTTGGCGTCGTTCTTATTGACCAAAGAACCGCCAGCAATTCATCAGTCTAGCATCTTCCGGATCTGCATAGCCTGTCAAAAGTCCTTGTCCGGAGGCCTTGCAACACTTCAACATTTGCCCTCTCAGCCTGGAGGTTGCTCCGTGGATGTGCAACAGAAGCAAAACAGACCTTGCTGCCGAGGTCCTGGATGTACTGCATGAAGGCATGGCTCGTGAACTGTGTGCCGTTGTCGGTGATGATTCTATTTGTCACACCGAAACGGCAGACTAGCCCCTTGAAGAATTTGATGGCCGATTGTGTTGTCATGTTTCTCACTGTCTTCACCTCTAGCCACTTCATGAACTTGCCGATTACAATGTACAAGTACTCAAAGCCCCCGACAGCATGGGGAAAGGGGCCCAGTATGTCAAGCCCCGAGACCGAGAATGGCCAGGAGAGAGGGGTTGTTTGGAGCGCTTGAGCTGGTTTATGAAGCTTCTTCGAATGGAACTGGCACGCTTAATACTTGGTTACTAGTGTCGTTGCATCCTGGAGGGCAGTGGGCCAGAAGAAACCTTGCCGGAATGCCCTGCCGGCAAGGGCCCTTGACCCTATGTGGGAGCCACATATGCCTCCGTGTATCTCTGCCAACAACTCCAGTCCTTCCTCCCGGGGAATCCACTTCAATTTCGCACCGTTTGGTCTTTTTCTGTACAGGACATCGTTGACGAACTGATACATGGCAGACCGACAGGCTACTTTCTCCGTTTCTTCCTGCTCCTCAGGGAGTTCCCCTATTTGGAGGAATCATACGGTATGTTGTGCCCATGCCGGAGCCTGAGGCTCGACTGCAAGGACTAAAGGCACTTCCTCTACCATGGGAGCAGATGTCTCTACAGCTAGGACTTGACGCCCCGCCAGAGTCGGTTGCCCCGTGGCTGGCTCAGTGTCCATGGCAACATCCTTGCTGGCAGCTCCTGGGAGCTCGGCGGGAAAGTACTTGTCGGGGCCTGATTTCCTTCGCTTGTTCTGCTCTATTGATGGTTCAATGGATGGTTGAGTCAGCCGAAGCACAAAAGTACATGGTTCCACAGGTAGTTTGAAGGCGGCACGCTTCGGCGGGTAGTCGGCGATGTCGTTCTCCACTCGGGGAACATGCTCCGCCTATATACCGGCAAAGCGCTCCTCCAGCTTCCTCACCTCATCTACGTAGGCCTCCATCAACGGGCTTTGATAATCTTTGTTGAATTGCCTGACAACAAGCTACGAATCACCCCTGAAGATGAGCTTCTTGATTCCAAGGTCTGCCGCGATCCTGAGACCGACAAGCTACCCCTCGTATTCAGCAGTGTTGTTCATGGACATCCCCCTGGTGAAGTGCATCTGGATTACATACTTGAGGTGCTCTCTGGTGGGTGCGACGAGCAGTACACTAGCACCGGCGCCTTGCAGCGAGAAAGCCCCATCAAAGTACATCATCGAGTTGTGGCTTGCCTCCTTGCCAGGGAGGGTGGTCTCTTGGATCTCTTCATTTGTTGTTGAGGTCCATTCGGCAATGAACTCCGCCAAGACTCTGCCCTGGATTGTCGAAGTACTTTCAAACTTCAAACCAAAGCTTGATAGCTCCATGGCCCACTCCATAATCCTCCCGGTTGCATCTGGGTTATGCAATATCCGTTGCAACGGGAGGCGGATGACGACGGTGATCTTGTGTGCTTGGAAGTAATGATGTGGCTTCCTCGAGGCCATAAGGAGGCCGAAGAGCAATTTCTGCACACCGGAGTACCCTGATCTAGTCCCCTGCAAGAGGGAGCTGACAAAGTAAACCAGGTGCTGCATCATTTTCTTCTTCTGCAGCACTTCGTCTGGTTGTGCAGGCCCTGCCCCGCCAGCGTAGGACCCTACTGGGGGCCTAGCCTCTTCGTCGACCTCCCTCTATGCCACTAGTGCGGCACTGACCACTTGGTTCATTGCCGCTAGCTATAACAACAACGGTTCTTGTGGTTTGGGCACAACCAGTATCGGTGTAGAGGAGCGGTATTTCTTCAAATCCTGCAGCGCTGCTTCGGCCTCTGGGGTCCACTCCATTAGGCCCGCCTTTTTCAAGATTTTGAAAAAGGGAAGGGCACGCTCAGCAGACCTCGAGATGAATCTGCTCATGGCGGCAACGCAACCAGTGAGCCGACGCACGTCCTTGATCCGCCTGGGTGCCCTAATCTTCTCAATAGCCTTGATCTTGTCTGGATTCGCCTCGATCCCACGTTGTGACACATAGAAGCCGAGAAGTTTGCCGGATGGAATGCCGAAGACACACTTCTCAGGGTTCAGCTTGAGGTTGATATTGCGCAGATTCGCAAACGTCTCTTCCAAATCTTGTACAAGTGTCGCCCTGTCTTTGGTTTTGACCACTATGTCATCCATATAAGCTTCCATATTTCTATGTAGCTGGGGCTCAAAACCAATCTGGACTGCCCTTGCAAACATCAAGCCAGCGCTCTCCAACCCGAAAGGCATCCGTAAAAAGCAATACGTGCCACATGGGGTGATGAACGTTGTCTTCTCTTCGTCTTCTCTTGACATGAAGATTTGGTGGTACCCCGAGTAGGCATCCAGGAACGATAACAGATCACATCCGGCCGTGGAGTCAACAATCTGGTCAATGCGCCGCAACAGGAAAGGGTCCTTGGGACAAGCCTATTGATATCTGTGTAGTCAATACACACCCTCCACTTCCCATTCGCCTTGCACACCACCACCGGATTGGCCAACCATGTCGGATGGAGTACTCCTCTCACCAAGCCCGCCCCTTCCAACTTCCTGATCTCCTCCGTAAAGAACTCCTGTTGTTCCAAAGCTTGCTTCCTGACCTTCTTCTTGACGGGTCGCACGTGAGGACAGATAGCAAGATGGTGCTCAATCACCTCCCTGGGAACGCTGGGGATGTCGGATGCTTGCCATGCAAACACGTCGACATTCGCCCGTAGGAAGGTGACGAGCGCGCTTTCCTATTTGCTGTCCAGGGTGGAGCTTATGGTGAAAGCCCCTCCCGTGCCATCCTCCTTGACGGACACCCTCTTGTTCTCTGGTGGCGCAGCTCTAGATATCTTGCTCTTGCCGGTGGAGCCCTATGGCACGTCCTCGATGGGAGCACAACACTCCGAAGAGGTGCGCTTGCCGAAGTGGGTGCGAGAGGTCTTGTCGGTCTTCTTCCCTGCCTGGGCTCCAGCGGCAGTCACTACAACTGCTTCCCGGTAGAGTTGGTCGGTGCAAATCAGTGCATCCTTCTTGTCGGAAGGGACGGTGATAATGGTCATCGGCCCCGGCATCTTCAGCATGTTGTAGGCGTAATGCGGTGCCGCCATGAACTTGGCTAGTGCCGGGCGGCTGAGAATCCCGTTGTAGGGCAAGGTGATCTCGGCTACATCGAAAACAATCCTCTCCGTCCTGTAGTTTAACTCACCTCGAAACGTCACGGGCAGCGTGACCTTACGCTTCGGCTGACTCCTCCCCGGGTTGACCCCTTGAAACGTGTCCGTCTCTTCAAGGTCTCCATTGGGAATCTGCAACCTTTTGATCATAACGGGCGAGATCAAGTTCAGGACGGCCCCGCCGTCAACTAGCATATTCGTCACCTTGAGGTTGTGTATTGTTGGGGAGACCAACAACAGCAAACACCCGACAACAGTTGTGCGATCAAGGTGGTCCTCGGCGTCGAAAATGATAGGCATGCTGGACCATTTCAGTGGCCTCGGAGCATCGAGTGATGGTTCCGTTGCTGTGATCTCATGCGCCCACTGCTCGATCTGGCGGTGAGAATTGTGCAGCGAGGCACCACCATCGACGCACATGGCCTCTGTAGCCTTCTGGAACTCGTGCTCGACAGACTCGTCATCTTCGTCATGATCATCATCTCATTGCTTCTTGTCGCGGCCCCGAGCGGGCCTCTCTTGCTGATTATCCTTTCCGCGGTGGCTTCCTTGGCCGCCACGCTTCTTGCCAGACCCCTCCTCACCATCCTAGCCCTTCTCCTTGTCCCGCCTCTCATACTCAGCTTTTTTCTTCTCAGCAAGCAGCTCGACTTGCCGGTAGTACTGGAGGTCGTGGCCCTTGGTGCGGTGGATCTTGCAATATTGCTTGTCGGAGCCTCCTGGCTTGTCGGCAGCCGCCAAGGCCCGGCAAGCGGTGCACACGGCAATTTCTTTGTCGGGGTCGTCTGCCTTGGCCTTCTTGGTCGTGCCGGTGTCCTCGGATCCCTCAACGGCAAGCACGGTCTTTCTCTTGTGCTTCCTGTTGCGGCGTCGGCCCTTCTTCGGCGGGGTGGCTGTGTCTTCGTCAGTGGAGTCGGTTTCTGCGTCGGCGTCCTTGCCAAGGTACTTCCTCCCCTCTTCAGCCCGAGCGCACCTATTGCCCAGAACATAAAGTTCGGCCACATCTTTGACCTTGTTCATCGCTAGCTCTTACGCATCTTGCGGTTGCGCACATTCTGATGGAATGCGCTGATCACGGCGGCAGGATGAACATCTGGGATGTTGTATTGCACCGGGCTGAACCTCTGTATGTACTTGCACAAGGTTTCACCTTCCTTCTGGGGGATGATATGCAAATCGATCGCCTGGCCATGAGCTTGGTGTCCCCCAGTAAAGGCGCCAACGAACTCATCGCACAAGTCCGACCAAGAAGAAATGGAATCCGCTAGCAGGTGCATCAGCCATGACATGACATTGGGTTTGAGCGCCAGTGGGAAGTAATTGGCAAGCACCTTGTCATCGCGGGCTCCAGCAACTTGCATCGCGATGGTGTAGATGATGAGGAACTCTGATGGGTGCGTCTTGTCGTTGTACTTCTCGCCAACGTCTGGCTTGAACGTGCAGTGGGAGGGCCACTGGAACTGCCGTAGCTCACAGGTAAAGGCCGGGCAACCCACCTTGTAGGGTAGGTCGCTAGAGCCCCCCGGTGCTAGGTGGTCCATAGTGGGCCCTGCCCGCCTATCTGACTGGTGGCGTGCATCACGCCGACGCTCGATGGTGGTTCGAGCGTCTTCACGGTCTCGCTCCCGAAGAACTTGGCGCCGATCACGGTGGGTCCGTGGGTCGGACGACGCTACGGAAATGTTATCCAAGCGTCATCACGACGGATCAACACCCGCGGTGGCTGGCGTGGAGGAGGAGAGTGCACCGTGGCCGCAACGCCCCCGATCCTCCCACTACTGGCATGCGGCGGCTCAGCGGAGCGCTGGCCAGAAGGCCCCGCCGGTTGTGGCTCATCTTTGTTGGCAACACCGATGAGGCTTTGGATGGTGGCTCTCCACTCATTGAGCTTTTCCGCAGCAGGAGGAAAGTCGAGGAGCAACTGCGCGCGTGCCAAGGCTTCTGCTGGCGTGCGTGGTGGAGAAAGCTGCGTGGACTGTGATGCGCTCCGACTTCTAACCATGTTAGAAGGAGCTCTATCACGGCCTGGCGTCTGCACGCCATTTTCGCCAGCGCCTCGGTGCACGTGCTGGCCTTCTACGTCCCACGAGTGATGCACGGAACTCTTCCCATGACGGTGCCTAGGATCACCAGCGTGGCGACGCTGCTCGTCGCGCATAACCTGGGAAGAGCGCGTTGGGGCATCGGCGTAGGCGCCTCGGAAGTCGCCGCGCCGCCCGTGGGTGGCACGACGCCACCCCTGGAGGGCCCTGCGCCGCCTGTGGGGGGCCTGGCTCCGTCTTTGGATTTGGTGGCGTGTGGCCCGTCGTCTTGCGCACGAACAACGCCGCTTGCTAGGCTTTGGCTACTAGAGCGATGTAGGTGTTCGTGAGCCGCGCCTCGGCTTCCGTCCGCGACCTCCCCACCACTCTCCCGTACTGGCATGGGTCGTTCGGTCCCCGAGGAACCGATCGTCGTGATCGTCTTCTTCTTGTGAGCCATGGTGATGAAGAACTGCTAAACTAACTGCTAGACCGGATTCTCACAACTGCGCACCCCCTACCCGGCGCCAGAGATGTCGGTGGGAAACAACACCTATGGGGTCAATGGGATCCCTTCTACGGTTGGCGGGCGCGGGGTTGTGCAAAGAGCGGGTCTGTCGGTCAGCACACCAATCGTTTACCCAGGTTCGGGCCGCGGAGACGCGTAAAACCCTAGTCCTGCTTTGATGTATATTTAGGTGTTCTTGTGTTCTTGAACTAGCTGCGGTGGCTCTCTAGTCCAAAAGATCCAAATCCCTCTCCAGCACGCCTCGGGCCTCCTTTTATAGACAAAAGGGGTCGCCACAGTGGCACACAGGAGGTGGAAAGGTGTACAAGGGCTGAGTCTATCCCCTGGCATCATCGGACAAACGCATTTAATGCGCTACCGACGTGCCCCTCTTGCTTTATTGGGGATGGCAAAGAATCTCATCCTAGCCGTCGTCGCCTCGCCTAGCTCCGACGCGCGTCCAAGATGACGAGGCGTTGTAGCGCCATGTTGGCTGGCTGCTGGGCTGGTGCGGTGGTGGAGCCTTCATGAAGATCTACATGCCACCACGCAGGTGCTTGCTAAGTTGGTGTAGAGGCCGCGCGCTGCCACGCAGGCGCCTGCCCAGCTGGTCGAGCTGGCAGTCGCATGGGAGCGGCGGTGGAGTCTTGGCGGACGCGGGCCTAGCTGCGGCCCCGCAGGCGTCCTGGGCCCGACAAGGGTCTCGCTGTGGCACCGCGATCGTCCCCGGCAAGGATCTTGCCGGGGGTCTCGTGGATATCCTCGGCAAGGATCTCGCCAAGGATCGTCGTCTTTTGGTTCTCATCTGATTTTGTGTATCTATGATCTCTACAAAGATCAGCATGCCACCACGGAGGTGCCTCCCGAGCCTTGGTTCCAATATGGTGTTGGAACCCCTTGGGCTCAAGGGTGGCGCGCTCTGCTGGCGTCAGGCAAGTTGCCCCGGCAAGGATCTTGCCGAGGCTGCGAAAGCCACCCCGGCAAGGGTCTTGCCGGGGGAGTCCACCTCGGCCCCTTGCTCTCTTTGCGCCTCTGGTCTTGGCGTTGCTTTGGTTGTCTTGTGCTCTGGCTTCCCTCCTCTGCCCTGCTTAGTGTGGTCGTGGGTGCGGCTCTGACTGCCCGTGCACAAGTTAAGGGGTGTAAAAGGAGAGCTCCTACTTTTGTACACTGACACTTGGTTGATGAAGAGAGGAGAGCCCATAGAAACCATCAGGGGGGACAAGAGCAAGGAGGTTGCTGTAGATCAGCCTCCGTTCTTCGAACAAGCACTGCCAGCCGAGGAGGAAGAGGAAGATATCCTTAAACCTTACTTTTCTCACCTTACGCCTTCTGAGATTGAAGCCTTTCGCATCATTGAAATAGTTTGCATACAAAATGAGTATTTCACTCATGAAAATATTCTCCATCAAGAGCATATCATCCACCTCTGGAGCGTCATCCGTTGATTGGAGAATCTCTTGATCCTTAAGGATAGGATCGCTTCATCACCATCACCATCTTCATCACCAAAAGAGAATTGAGTATAGGGTATGGGCACTCCCCTTGGCTTCCG
This sequence comes from Triticum aestivum, assembly GCF_018294505.1. Lineage (NCBI taxonomy): Eukaryota > Viridiplantae > Streptophyta > Magnoliopsida > Poales > Poaceae > Triticum > Triticum aestivum. The sequence goes on along the minus strand of NC_057797.1, from coordinate 393,960,890 downwards.
CCAAGCTTGGGGGAGGTGCCCCGGTATTGTATCATCCCACTATCTTTTTGCCTTTACTTATTTTAGTTCAATCTTTTGCTTTAGATGAATAGAACTTTAGTTCGATCCTTTCCTTTCGAGAGTTTGCTTAGTGGTCTATCGTTATAATCATGTGCAAGATATATCATAAAGTTAGTTTGAGTTTTTGCTTTCTTTACTTCATGTTGCAATAAAAAGAAAGGAAATAAATAAAAAGAAAGGAAATAAATCAAGAAGATCGTATACTAATCTTATGGTAGGTGATGACACCACATAAGGAAAAGTATAGAAAATTTTATTAGAGATTGACAAACATAGCAATAGTTAATGATGCAATTCATGAAAGAATTAATAAGGGAAGAGAAGATTCGCATATAAATATACTATCCTAGAAATCTTTTGTGATTGTGAGCCCTCATCAAAATATTATATGCCAAAATTGTTGACGTTGGACAAGGAAGACAACTTAATGGTTTATGTTTTTTTATATTCACACAGAAGTCATATTGTCATGGATCCTTTAACATGTGGTGCTTGCCCCTATCTTTGCTAGCTAAAAATTCCGCACTAAGTAGAGATACTACTTGTGAATCCAAAAACCCTTAAACCCAAATCTTATTTTCAAGTGTCCACCATACCTACCTAGGGATTGAGCAAGATCCCTCAAGTAAGTTGTCATCGGTCCAAAAAGGCAATAAAAATTGCTTCTAAAAGTGTGAGATCATTTAGTGTAAGAGAAAATTGAGCGTTTTATGAACTTGTGATGGTGAAGAATAAAAGCGACAGACTACATAATAAAGGTTGCTATCACAAGGGGCAATACAACATGATGTTCTTTTGCACTAAGGGGTTGAGCATATAAACAAATAAGTGCATGGCAACCTCTGCTACCCTCTACGAAGGGCCTATCTTTTACTTTTATGTATTTACTTTTATGCAAAGAGTCAAAGTTTTCCTTCTATTTCTTTTTATTTTTCTCCTTTGGCAAGCATCATGTGGTGAGGAAAGATCTAGGCACATATGTCCAGTTGAATATAGTTAGCATGAGTTTTTATTGTTGACATCACCCTTGAGGTGAATACGTTGGGAGGAGGAACTATAAACCCCTATCTTTCTATGTGTTCGGTTGAAACGTTTTGCTCATGTGTACGCGGTGAGTATTAGCAATCATAGAAGACTATATGATGGTTGAGTATGTGGACTTGCCTAAAGGCTCCGATACATGACCCTTCCCGAAAAGATGATGAATTGTAGTTGCAAAGTTGACTGGGAACATAATTTGTTGGTTTTTAATAGAGTTTTTGCTTTATACTTCAATAGTGTGATGAATTGTCACTTATTCATGAGAAGTCTATGATAAGAGCTTCATGATAGAAGTTTTATATTTAAGTTTGTTGTTGTTATAATAATAATGAACATGATGCTTCTATGGCTATATTTTTTTTTATCGACACCTCTCTCTCTCTCTTTCTCCCTCTCTTTCTTTCTCTCTCTCTCTCTCTCTCTAAGCACGTGGACATGTTTTTCGAATTCGGTTTTTGCTTGAGGACAAGTGAGGTCTAATCTCGGGGGAGTTAATATGTCCATTTTGCATCATATTTCCTTAGTGTTCTTTATGATGTTTTTATCCATAATAATGCTTTTTGGAGTAATTCTAATGCCTTTTCTCTCATAATATGCAAGGTATACACAAAGAGGGAGAATTCCGGCAGCTGGAAATCTGGACCTCGAAAAGCTACGTCAGGCCACCTATTCTGCACAACTCCAAACAAGCTGAAACTTCACGAAGATTTTTTTATAAAATATATGATGAATACTGGAGCAAATAACTACCAGAGGAGGCCCACCAGGTGGGTTGTGCTCACCAGGTGTAACATCCTAAATTTTCAATTTGGAGTGTTTTACAATTGTTAGCTAAGCATCTATGCATTTTGTTTGAATTGAGAGACACTTGAAAATTATCAGAGGCATTTGAGTTTTGTTTGAATTGGATTCAACTTGGCATTTGAAAATTTACTTCAAATATCCCTGACAAATACTTGACCAAAAGTATTGGAGGAGCTAACATGACACTCCAAAATGTCAGAAGAAATTAATGCCAAAAGTTTTGAATTCAAATTTGGATTTATTTGGAATTTTCAAAAAAAATGTTTTTTATAAACTTTGGTTTTTGCCTCTGAAAATAGTTCACTATTTAGGATTTATTTTCTTGATTATTTTGATATATATATATGTCCTATATAATAGTATATTTTATTTCTCTATATATACTTTTTCTTCCGGTATTAAAAAAACCAGGCGTCAGCCAAGCCAACCAGCCCAGCCCAGCCGATGCCCGAGCCGCAGCCCACCAGCGTCGAGCCGGCCGCTCCGCCCGCACCGCGCCGAACCCCCTCCCGATCGGCTGCCCGATCTGTTTCTCCTCTCTCCCTCTCACTGACCCACCGGCCCCACCTCTTTCTTTCCCCTCGCCCACGCCATGCCGCTCCAGAGCACGCCCGAGCGCCGCCGCCGCTCCGATCTTCTTGCGAGTGCGATCCGAGCCCGACCCCTCCTCCAAGACTTAGCCCTATAAATAGCCCATGACCTCCTCTTCCGAACCCCCCCCAAAAACCCTAGCTAAAGTCCCACAGTAGCCCACGCTCACCCCGAACCGATCTCGCCGTCCGCCGCTGCAGTTCATCGCTGCCACCGCCATCGGGGAGCCACCCCTCGACCTACAAGCTACCCCACCCGAACCGCCTCATCATCTCGCACCCCTCTGACCTCATCTCGCCGCCCAGGGACCACCGACGCCTCCGCCACAAGCATCAACGACAACCACCGGAGCTATAGAGCACCGAGCTCCGCAACCCATCGTTCTGCTTGACTTCGTCGTCCCCGAGCTCCAAGAACTCCACCACCACCTTCGCCTTGCTCCGCCGTGTCGCTCCGAGGTCGCCGCCGCTGCCTAGGACCACCGGAGCACCGCCGCGACCGACGCCCGAGCCAACCTCGTCGTCGACCGCCACTGTAAGCCGCCGGCCTCCCCTCCACCGTTATATCTCAAATCTAGGGCTTAGATTAGAACTAGCGAAGGGTTCGGTTTATTTTTAGTAGATCGATTATTGTTCTGTTTAGTCCCAGTTAGATCGGTTTATTTAATTGTGGTTTAGTTAGACCGGCCGAGTGATTTTACTCTATTTAGCATGTAGACTTTTAGCCTATAAGACGCCCGAGCGCTGTTTAGTTTCAATTCGCACACCATTCAGCCCAGTAGCGCCCGTTAGTTTTTTTAGTTTTAATTTCATTCTATTTTAAAAACAGAAAGTTCCAATCTTGTAAAATATGTATCTCTTAGGTTATTTAATATTTTTAGTTCATTCTTTTTGCTCTAGTTTGAAAATTTCCTAATGTTTCTATATAAAATAGTTTCAGCCATGCTTTAGTTTTTAAAAATTGTTTTATTTGAGTTTTAGTCAGATTAGTATTTCTGCTATAAAAAGAGTTAGGATTAAATTTTTTAGTGAATATTTTTGCCACTACTTTGTTTTGACCTTGCCTAGCAGTAGGATTAATTTTAGTATTTATAGATTTTATTAAAATTAGTTTTACAAGAAAACAACCTCTTTTAGTTTATTTCTTTTTGTTGGTGTTTTCTGTTATTTTAACTAACTTAAAATTTATTTCCACCTCTGTTATATTGTATTTCAGATTAGTTTCTATAGCTTTTGATCGTGAACTTTTACTAACAGAAAAAGAAAATGTTTTATTTTATTTTCTTACTAGTTTTGTTTTAGGCATAAAATGAGTTTTATAATAGCTTCTAATGTGCTTCTTTTTGCACGAAGTTTTTATTAAGTTTTCCTCCATGTTAGTTAACAAAAATCTTGTTTTGGTTCTATTAAAGAAGGTTTTAGTAGGATAAAACTATTTTCTAGTTATTTGCTTGAAGTAATGAAAACTTTTTTTGAGTTCTTCAGGTTTTCTTTGGTCTTGGTTTGATTGCTTATGTGTGATTTATGTTAGCTTGCTGTTATGTTAATATAGTTGTATGCTTATGTATTCATTGTTTTCTTCGAATAGAATTTCCGGAGTGCGAAGGTTGCTATCACAAGTCACTAGCTTTCGAAGACTGTAAGCCAGGCAAGTCATTTGATCATGTTCTACAATACCTATGATTTGTTGCATTAGAATTATTCCTCCCCACCATGCATGCAGTAGGAGAATTTTAATTTATGTTCTTGAGTAGTATCATGTGGTAGGTTGAACCCAATTCTCCTTGTTACCATTGCCCGGGACGATGTATTTTATTTTTCTATGCTGATAGACGGTGTTGGTTTAGAGATTCATAAGGGAGATGTGAGAGTCAAGATGATGACAACCCCATGATTTCAAGCTCAAGATGGACTTCAAATTCACTACTGGGTGGAGGACGGTTGACGGGTACCCTAGAGCAACCAGCGGATGGCTGGGATGCATGGAGAAGCGCCATGAAATCTTGCGGAAAGCTTCACCCAGCCACGAAGAGACGGATGGATACACCTTGACCGGAAGCTTACATGTGTAGCCGCAAGACATTATGGGCTCTGGCTTGGTCGACCCTAGGCATGAATCTGGCCGGACGGTGCTATGTGATGTAGAAGAACGGTAGGATTGGATGGGCACCGACAGTGGACCAAAGCAACTCTATGGAAGACCTTGTTTCGTTCGTCCCATCTTCAAACACCAGGCAGTGCGAGGACATAAAGGAGGGAATGATTCTTGCGGGTAAAGTGCACAAGACTCTGTAGATTAGAAACCTAATCGATTAGCCGTGTCCCCGGTTACGTACATCTAAGCCTCTGGAATTGGAGTATTTCAGAAATCTCAAGACCGAACATAATTAATTAATTGATGGATAATTAATGATTTCGGGTATGAGACACTGGTTGGCGGAACCATCTCATTACCAACCAACATTTTGTAGCAATTGCAAGCAAGTCCTTTGTTGTAGGGAAAAATTGGCCTTTTCGCAAAAAATATAACTTAGAGCCCCACATCCAAATTGCATATAGTGTTAGTATTATTATTGTTGTCCTCTCTATGACTTGCCGGGATATTCAAAATGCTGACCTACACGGCTGCAACGTCTCATGTTGCAAAGGAGTTTTCTAACTAGGAGTGAGGCTACGATCTACGCTCGGTGATTTCCCTATGGAGTCGGATGGACTCGCTTTATCGTCCACGCTTCCGCAGTTTTATTTAGTTTATTTCTCATGAGTTGGCCTTCGGTCGAATTTATTATGATGTAATAAAGACTCGATATGAGAATCGTGTAATAAATTCAGGTGTGATTGAACTTTGAATCTTTTCATCAATTTATTGTGTGTGCCAGCATGATCTTGGGATGGTACAGCTACACAGATACTTGACCGATTTTGGGTCGGGTCGCCACAGAGATGGTATCAGAGCACACGCTGACCGTAGGACGTAACCCCTAGGATCGGAAAGCCATAGGAAGAAACTATTTTATTTTATGTCCCTATCATTCCATAATTCTCCCGTGTTCATTTTTGACTTCTCTCCGATTTTCAACATTTTAGATGGCCGCCGAGTTCACCCAGTTCTGCTACCGGAGTTTTGCCAGCCGGATGAGACGATGCTTTTCGGCAATAAGCTGGTTCAGATTGTGAAGAAGTTGAAGATTGCTCTGCCCTCAATCACCGGGAAGCCTACCAATGCACTCCTGACGGATACCCGCTACAGGATTAAGGTGCACATTCCAGGGAGGACCTTCAGAGGACATTCAGAGCCCATCTACTTTGAGTTTACCGCTTTCACTTGGATCCTTGGAAGAGACTTGGCAATTTATCATGCACTTGGACATCTCCGAAAAGAGTACATGGCCAAGCTCGACCCATCAGACCTCGCCATGATTTCTCGTAGAGCTAGGAATGGAGATATCATTCGTACCGTGGAGGAAGACTCCATTCTTTCATATGTCCAAGACTTGGAGAGTCTCATCAGGAACCAGGAAATCCAGACACACCGAAGCTCGAAGGTACGCAGGAGGCTGTTGTTCCGTGAACTGGAACTGGAGGAGAAAGCACGCGTGGACTTCCTTGAACATGAGGAAGAAGTCAAGGATTTTATGGATAGAATTGAGGACCTGAAGAAATATATTGCCACACTAGAGGAAAAGGTGGATCAGGGAGAAGACCTCTTCTCAAGTGGAGATGATGGACCGCTCGTGAGCAATGACCAGGATTATGAAGAGAGCTCCACCGAAGGAAGCCAGAAGAGGAGGCGTCGCACCAGAGGACACCGCACCGGAGGACGCAAGGATAATTGATGAAGACATTTAGTCGACCACCATGTTTTATTTTTATTTTTTCGTCGATCAGTTAGGCCGTTTTTCGATTAGTCGTGAGATTTTGTAATCCGAGATTGAACCTTGTTTGAGGTGAATGAATAAATGAGTGGTGTGATTATGATTATGCATTCATATGGGTAGTGCTATTTTCTCATTAGACCTTTGTTCTATTCTAATTTCTCATCCACTCCAAAACACCAGATGCCTCCGAGACCTGACCCCGGATTCACTTTCCCATTGGAGCTCACCTAGCAGATCCAACAGCAGAATGCCTTGATGCAAATGCTCATCCAGAACCAAGGCAACAACAACAACAATCCACCGCCACCACCCCTGTCGACAACCTGACCAGGTTCCTAAGGCTGAATCTGTCGGTGTTCTCTAGCAGCACCAAGCTAATTGTAGCTGATGATTGGCTCCGCAAGATCGGAAGGGAGCTAGCAACTGCTGGATGCACAGATGCTGAGAAAGTGCATTTGCGGCACATCAACTAGATGGACCCGCAGCCGCTTGGTGGGATAACTACACCACCACCTATCCCATCGCCACCATCACGTGACATCAATTTCTGCAGGCCTTCCGCACCGCTCATGTTTCAGGTGGAGCCATGAGTCTGAAGAAGTGTGAGTTCCGCAACTTACGCCAGGGAAATCATACTATGGGGCAGTACGTGGATGAGTTCAGCCAGTTAGCTCGCTATGCCCCGGGTGATGTGGCCATAGATGCCGCAAAACAGGAGAAGTTCCTCGAAGGACTAAATGATGAGTTGGGAATGCAACTGATGGTGGACACCTTTAATAACTACAAGGAGTTGGTAGACGAGGCCATCATCCTTGAAAGAATGCAACAGGAGATTGATAGCCGCAAGCGGAAGTATAGTCAGGGGAAGTACAACTCGGGAGCTCAGTAGAAGCCTCGCTATGCCCCATACCCAGGAGGTCACACCCATCACACCATGGAGGACACAACCATGGAGGGAATGGGAACAATCGCAACAACAACAGCAACTTCAAGTTAGGAAATGGAGGCAATGGTAACCGGCACCTATCGCTCCGGCTCAGAAGGATCTGAGTCATATCACCTGTTTCAATTGCCAGGAGACAGGACACTATGCCACCGATTGTCCAGAGGCCAAGCGGGGAAATGGAAATGGCAATGACAATGGAAGCTCATCAACCAAGAAGCTCAATCCTTTTCCTTGTGCCCAAGTGAACCACATCGACGCGGAGGACGTCTATGATCATCCAGACACAGTGGTTGGTAAGTTTTTATTAAATTCATGACCAGTATTGGTACTATTTGATTCTAGTGCAACGCACTCATTCATATCAAGGGTAGTTGTGGAAAAGTACAGGTTTCCCACTAGAACCCTTAGAACCCCTCTTAAGGTCACTTCCCTAGGAGGAGAGATGACGGCAGGCTTAGGCTGTCATTCGACCCTCAACATCGGAAATCATGATTTTTCCTGCAGACCTCATAGTATTGGAATCCCAGGGATTGGATGTAATCCTAGGCATGGACTGGTTGATGAAGTTTGAAGAAAACATCGACTGTGCCCGGAAGACGATTTTGCTCACCCCCCCGAAGCAGAAAAGGATCAAGTATGTATCCAGACGCACACCGATGAAGTATTAGGTGAATTCCCTCATGGGTGTTGTTCAAGAGGAAGTGCCCGTAGTGCAAGATTTTCCCGATGTATTTCCGAGGGAATTACCAGGAATGCAACCAGACAAAGAAATAGAATTTTTGATCGAGTTATTACCTGGCACAGCCCCAATATCCAAGAGACCTTATCGGATGCCCCCGAATGATTTGGAAGAGATCAAGAAGCAGATCAAGGAATTATTGGAGAAGGGATATATTCACCCCCAAGTTCGTCACCATGGGGAGCCCCAGTTCTTTTGGTAGAGAAGAAGGATGGAACCCTGAGAATGGTTGTGGATTATCGTTCGTTGAACAACGTGACCACCAAGAATAAGTACCCTTTGCCGATGATTAATGATTTATTTGATCAGCTAGTTGGAGCCAAGGTATTCTCCAAGACCGATCTTCGATTAGGGTATCATCAATTGAAGATTCGTGAATAGGATGTACCCAAAACAGCTTTCACCACCAGGTATGGTTTATATGAGTATACCGTCATGTCATTCGGATTTACTAATGCCTCTTCGTATTTTATGAGAATGATGAACAAGGTGTTTATGGAATATCTGGACAAGTTTGTCGTGGTGTTCATCAATGACATATTGGTTTTCTCTAAGAGCGAGGAAGAGTATAAGGAACATCTGCGTCTAGTTCTGGAGAAACTCCGAGAACATCAGTTATATGCCAAATTCAAAAAATGTGAATTTTGGTTCAAGGAAGTCGGATTCCTCGGACATGTTATTTCAGGAGAAGAAATAGCAGTCGACCCCACCAAGGTTGAATCGGTCACCAACTGCAAGTCCCCCACCTCAGTCAAGGAGATCTGCAATTTTCTCAAACTCTCAAGATATTATCGGAGGTTTATCGAGAATTTCTCCAAGATTGCCAAGACCATGACTGAGCTATTGAAGAAGGAGACTAAGTACATTTGGAATGAGGATTGCGAAGCCAGTTTTCATGAGCTGAAGAAACGCCTAGTTACAGCCCCAGACCCCCAGTGCTCATTTTGCTGGACATACACAAGGATTACCAGCTATATTGTGATGCTTCTCATCAAGGACTCGGAGGAGTGCTCATGCAGGAAGGAAACGTTGTAGTTTATACCTCCAGACAGCTATGTCCTCACGAGATGAATTATGCCACACACGATTTGGAGTTAGAAGCCGTAGTGCATGCACTCAAGACCTGGAGACATTTCCTTGTCGGAAATAGTTGTGATGTTTACACGGATCATAAGAGCTTAAAGTATATTTTCACGCAGAAGGAGTTAAACCTCAGGCAGAGGAGATGGCTAGAGTTGATCAAGGACTGTGACATGAGATTGCATTATCACCCAGGGAAGGCAAATGTTGTAGCAGATGCCTTGAGCCGTAAAAGCTATGTGAACACCCTCATAGCTGGAGGATTACCTCATGAATTAGCCAACGATCCCGGAGAGCTCCGACTAGAGATAGTACCAAGAAGATTTGTCGCCACCTTGGATATATAGTCCACTCTGACCGAAAGAATCCGTGAAGCCCAGAAGACGGACAAGGAAATTGCAGAGATAAAGGAAAAGATGAGTAACGAAAAGTGTAAAGGTTTTCGTGAAGATGAGCATGGAACTTTATGGTTTGAGGATTGCATCTATGTGCCCAATGACCCAGAGGTCAGGAAGTTAATTCTTCAGGAGGCCCATGACTCACCATACTCGATTCACCCAGGAAACGCCAAGATGTATCTAGATTTGAAGGAAAGTTTCTGGTGGACAGGTATGAAGAAGGATATTGCTGAGTACGTACCAGTATGCGATGTTTGTCAGTGAGTATAGGCAGAACATTAGAAGCCAGCAGGGTTACTTCAACCTTTGTCGATACCTGAGTGGAAATGGGAAAAACTTGGAATGGATTTTATCATAGGATTACCCAGGACTCGTTCAGGTTATGATTCTATCTGGGTAGTGGTTGATCGCTTGACCAAGGCAGCTCATTTCATTCCCGTGAAGACCACATATACCAGCGCTAAGTTAGGCAAGATATACATGACCAGGATCGTATGTCTGCATGGAGTTCCAAGGAGTATCGTGTCAGATAGGGGAACACAATTTACCTCAAAGTTTTGGAATCAGTTGCATGAAACTTTGGGTACGAGGCTGGAGTTCAGTACAACTTTTCATCCGCAGACAGATCTATAGACCGAGAGAGTCAATCAGATTCTGGAGGACATGTTGAGAGCCTGTGCGCTAGACTATGGGTCTAGCTGGGATGACAACCTTCCATACGCAGAGTTCTCGTACAACAACAGCTATCAGACCAGTCTGAATATGGCCCCTTTCGAAGCTCTATACGGAAGGAGGTGCAGAACACCATTGTTGTGGGATGGTTTTGGAGACCGAAAAAAATTTGGTCCCGATCTGAACCTCTGGAATTGGAGTATTTTGGAAATCTCAACACCGAACATAATTAATTAATTGCTGGGTTATTAATGATTTCGGGTATGAGACACTGGTTGGCAGAACCATCTCATTAACAACCAACATTTTGTAGCAATTGCAAGCAAGTCCTTTGTTGTAGGGGAAAATTGGCCTTTTCGCAAAAACATAAAACTTAGAGCCCCACATCCAAATTGCATATAGTGTTAGCATTATTATTGTTGTCCTCTCTATGACTTGCCAGCATATTCAAAATGCTTACCTACATGGCTGCAACGTCTCATGTTGCAAAGGAGTTTTCCGACCAGGAGTGAGGCTACGATCTACGCTCGGTGATTGCCCTATGGAGTCGGATGGACTCGCTTTATCGTCTACGCTTCCACAGTTTTATTTAGTTTATTTCTCATGAGTTGGCCTTCGGCCAAATTTATTATGATGTAATAAATACTCGATATGAGAATCGTGTAATAAATTTAGGTGTGATTGAACTTTGAATCTTTTCATCAATGTACTGTGTGTGCCAGCATGATCTTGGGATGGTACAACTACACAGAGACTTGACCGATTTCGGGTCGGGTCGCTACACCAGGCCCATGTCCGATGCCCATCTTCTAGTATATAAGTCATTTTGACCTAGAAAAAGTAAGGAGAGGACTTTCGGGTCGGAGCACCGCCGTCTCAAGGCAGAACTTGGGCAGGAGCACTTTTGCCCTCCGGCGGAGTGATTCCGTCGGGGGAACTTCCCTCCTGGAGGGGGAAATCATCGTCATCATCATCACCAACAACTCTCCCATCATGGGGAGGGCAATCTCCATCAACATCTTCAACAACACCATCTCATATCAAACCCTAGTTCATCTCTTGTGTTCAATCTTGTTACCAGAACTATAGATTGGTGCTTGTGGGTGACTAGTAGTGTTGATTACATCTTGTAGTTGATTACTATATGGTTTATTTGGTGGAAGATTATATGTTCAGATCCAATATGCTATTTAATACCCCTCTGATCTTGAGCATGATTATCATTTGTGAGTAGTTACTTTTGTTCTTGAGGTCACGGGAGAAATCATGTTGCAAGTAATCATGTGAACTTGATATGTGTTTGATATTTTGATAGTATGTATGTTGTGATTCCCTTAGTGGTGTCATGTGAACGTCTACTACATGACACTTCACCATATTTGGGCCTAAGGGAATGCATTGTGGAGTAGCAATTAGATGATGGATTGCGAGAGTGACGGAAGCTTAAACCCTAGTTTATGCCCTATTCCGTAAGGGACCGATTGGATCCAAAATTTTAATGATATGGTTATAATTTATACTTAATACTTTTCTCGTAGTTGCGGATGCCTGCAGGAGGGTTAATCATAAGTAAGAGGTTTGTTCAAGTAAGAAAAGCACCTAAGGACCAGTCCACCCACATATCAATTTATCGAAGTAGCGAACACAAATCGAACCAACATGGTGAAAGTGACTAGATGAAATTCCCGTGTACCCTCGAGAACGCTTTGCTTATCATAAGAAACTGTTTTGGCCTGTCCTTTGCCTCAAGTGGATTGGGCTACCTTGCTGCACTTTTTTTACTACTATCATTACTTGCTCGTTACAAATTACCTTGCTATTAAACTACTCTGCTACTTATAATTTCAGCACTTGCAGACATTACCTTACTGAAAACCACTTGTCATTTCCTTCTACTCCTCGTTGGGTTCGACACTCTTACTTACCGAAAAGAGCTATAGTTGATCCCCTATACTTGTGGGTCATCAGTCCTCTAAGGATAATCTTGATAGATGTCCAATGATCTACTCCTGGATCACTGTTGTACCCCCTTGCCAAACTCATGGCAAGGTACACAATAGGCCTGGTACACAGCATGGCATACTTTATAGAACTTTTGGCTAAGGTATAGGGAATGACTTTCATTCTCTCTCTATCTTCTGCATTGGTCGGGCTTTAAGTCTTACTCAACTTCACACCTTGTAACACAGGCAAGAACTCTTTATTTAACTGATCTATTTTGAACTTCTTCAAAATCTTTTGCCATGGTATGTACTCATTGAAAATCTTATCAGACGTCTTGATCTATCTCTATAGATCTTGATGCCTAATATGTAAGCATCTTCACCGAGGTCTTTCATTGAAAAAATTCTTATTCAAATATCTTTTTATGATATCCAGAAATTCTATATCATTTCCAATCAGCAATATGTTATCCACATATAATATTAGAAATGCTACAGAGCTCCCACTCACTTTCTTGTAAATATAGGCTTCACCATAAGTCTGTATAAAACCATATGCTTTGATCACCTCATCAAAGTGTATATTCCAACTCCAAGATGCTTGCACTAATCCATAGATGGATCGCTAGAGCTTGCACACTTTGTTAGCACCTTTAGGATCGAGAAAACCTTCTGGTTGCATCATATACAACTCTTCTTTAAGAAATCCATTAAGGAATGAAGTTTTGACCTCTATTTGCTAGATTTCATAATTATAAAATGTCGCAATTGCTAACATGATTCGGACAGACTTAAGCATCGCCACGGGTAAGAAAGTCTCATCATAGTCAACTCCTTGAACTCATCGAAAAAACTTTTCGCGACAAGTCGAGCTTTGTAGACAGTAACATTACCATCAGCGTCAATCTTCTTCTTGAAGATCCATTTATTTTCTATGGCTTGCCAATCATCAGGCAAGTCCATCAAAGTCCACACTTTGTTCTCATACATGGATCCCATCTCAGATTTCATGGCCTCAAGACATATGTCGAAATTTGGGCTCATCATAGCTTCTTCATAGTTCGGAGGTTCGCATTGGTCTAGTAACATGACTTCCAGGACAGGATTACCGTACCACTCTGGTGCAAATCGTGCTCTGGTCGACCTAAGAGGTTCAGTAGCAACTTGATCTGAAGTTTCATGATCATTATCATTTGCTTCCTCTCTAGTAGTGTAGGCATCACGGGAACTGATTTCTTTGATGTGTTACTTTCTAATTCGAGAGACGGTACAATTACCTCATCAAGTTCTACTTCCCTCCCACTCACTTCTTTCGAGAGAAACTCCTTCTCTTGAAACGATCCATTCTTGGCAACAAAAGATCTTGCTTCTGGGTCTGTGGTAGGTGTACCCAATTGTTTCCTTAGGGTATCCTATGAAGATGATCTTGCATTCTGAAATAAGTGTTGCAACCCCAAACTTTAAGAAACGACAGCTTAGGTTTCTTGTCGAACCACAGTTCATATGGTGTCGTCTCAACGGATTTAGACGGTGCCCTATTTAACATGAATGCAAATATCTCTAAATCATAACCCCAAAATGATAGTGGTAAATCGATAAGAGACATCATAGAACGGACCATATCTAATAAAGTACGGTTACGACGTTCGGACACACCATTACATTGTGGTGTTCTAGGTGGCATGAGTTGTGAAAAAATGCCACATTATTTTAAATGAAGGCCAAACTCGTAACTCAAATATTCGCCTCCGCGATCAGATCATAGAAACTTTATTTTCTTATTACGGTGATTCTCTACTTCACTATGAAATTCTTTGAACTTTTCAAATGTTTCGGACTTGTGTTTCATTAATTAGATATACCCATACCTACTTAAATCGTCTGTGAAGGTCAGAAAATAATGATACTCGCCACATGCTTCAACACTCATCGGACCGCATACATCGGTATGTATTATTTCCAATAAGTCATTAGCTCGCTCCATTGTTCCGAAGAACGGAGCTTTAGTCATCTTGCCCACAAGGCATGGTTCGCAAGTATCACATGATTCATAATCAAGTAATTCCAAAAGTCCATCTGTATGGAGTTTCTTCTTGCGTTTTACACCAATATGACCTAAATGGAAGTGCCACAAGTATGTTGCACTATCATTATCAAATTTGCATCTTTTGGCATCAATATTATGAATATGTGTATCACTACTATTGAGATTCAACAAGAATAGACCACTCTTCAAGGGTGCATGACCATAAAAGATATAACTCATATAATTAGAACAACCATTATTCTCTGATTTAAAAGAATAACCATCTCGCACTAACAAGATCAATATATAATGTCATGCTTAACGAGCATTATTAAGGTACACATCAATAACATGTATATCAAATATACCTTTGTTCACTTTGCCATCCTTCTTATCCACCAAGTATTTGTGGCAATTCCGCTTCCAGTGACCAGTCCCTTTCAAGTAGAAGCACTCAGTTTCAGGCTTCATTCCAGCTCCAGGTTTCTTCCCAGGAGTGGCAACTTGCTTGCCATTCTTCTTGAAGTTCCCTTTCTTTCCCTTGCCCTTTTTCTTGAAACTAGTGGTCTTGTTAATCATCAACACTTGATGCTCATTCTTGATTTCTACCTCCGCGACCTTAAGCATTGGGAAGAGCTCATGAATTGTTTTGTTCATCCCTTGCATATTATAGTTCATCACGAATCCTTTGTAGCTTGGTGGCAGTGATTGAAGAACTCTGTCAATAACACAATCAACTGGAAGATCAACTCTAAACTGAGTCAAGTGATTATAATACCCATACATTTTGAGTATATGTTCACTGATAGAACTATTCTCCTCCATCTTGCAGCTATAGAACTTGTTGGAGACTTGATATCTCTCAACTCGGGCATTTGCTTGAAATATTAACTTCAACTCTTGGAACATCTCATATGCTCCATGACGTTCAAAACGTCTTTGAAGTCCCGGTTCTAATCTGTAAAGCATGGCACACTGAACTATAGAGTAGTCATCAGATCGAGCTTGCCAGACATTCATAACATCAGCTTCAGCTCCTGCAGCAGGCCTCTCACCTAGAGGCACATCAAGGACATAATTCTTCTGTGGAGAAATGAGGATAATCCTGAAGTTATGGACCCAGTCTATGAAGTTCCTACCATCATCTTTCAACTTAGCTTTCTCTAGGAACACATTAAAATTTAGGGGAACGGTAGCTTGGGCCATTGATCTACAACATAGATATGCAAAACCATAAGACTAAGTTCATGATAAGTTAAGTTCAATTAATCAAATTAATTATGGACTCCCACTTAAATAAACATCCCTCAAGTTATCTAAGTGATACGCGATCCAAATCAACTAACCCTTGTCCGATCATCAGTTGAGATGGGGTAGTCATCAATGGTGAACATATCTATGTTATCATATCTACTATATGACTCACGTTCGACCTTTCGATCTACATTGTTCCGAGACCATGTCTGTACATGCTAGGCTCGTCAAGTTTAACCCAAGTATTTTGCATGTGCAAAACTGTCTTATAGCCGTTGTATGTGAACGTAGAGTCTATCACACATGATCATCATGTGGTGTCTCGAAATGACGAACTATAGCAATGGTGCATACTCAGGGAGAACACTTTTATCTTGAAATTAAGTGAAGGGATCATCTTATAATGTTATCGCCGTTCTAAGCAAAATAAGATGCATAAAAGATAAACATCACATGCAATCAAAATATGTGACATGATATGGCCATCATCATCTTGTGCTTTTGATCTCCATCTCCAAAGCAATGTCACGATCTCCATCATCACCGGCTTGACACCTTGATCTCCATCGTAGCGTCTTTGCGCTGAGGTCGTCACGCCAACTATTGCTTCTATAACTATAGCTAACGCATAGTGATAAAGTAAAGCAATCACATGGCGTTTGCAGTTCATACAATAAAGAGACAACCCTAAGGCTCCTAGTGGTTGTCGATATTACAAAACATGATCATCTCATACATCAACATATATCACATCATATCTTGACCATATCACATCACAACATGCCTTGCAAAAACAAGTTAGACGTCCTCTACTTTGTTGTCGCAAGTTTTACGTGGCTGCTATGGGCTTCTAGCAAGAACTGTTTTAACCATCTTCAAGGACCGTTCATAGTCAAATTCGATTCAACTAAAGTAGGAGAAACAAACACCCGCCAGCCACCTTTATGCAAAACTAGTTGCATGTCTGTCGGTGGAACCGGTCTCATGTACGTGGACATGTAAGGTTGGTCCGGGCCACTTTATCCCACAATACTGCCAAATCAAAATAAGATGTTGGTGGCAAGCAGTATGACTATCACCGCCCACAACTCTTTGTGTTCTACTCGTGCATATCATCTACGCATAGACCTGGCTCAGATGCCATTGTTGGGAAACATTGCATGGAAAACAAAAAAAATCTACACACACGTAAGATCTATCAAGGAGATGCATAGCAACGGCAGGGGGAGAGTGTGTCTACATACCCTCGTAGACCGTAAGTGGATGTGTTTAGTAAGGCGGTTGATGTAGTCGAACTTCTTCGCGTTCCAACCAATCGAGCACCGAACGTACGACACCTCCATGTTCAGCACACGTTCAGCTTGATGACATCCTCCGCCTTCTTGATCCAGCAAGACGGCGAGGCAGTGGATGAGTTCCGGCAGCACAACGACTGGGTGACGGTGATGGTGAACCTATCTCCATAGGGCATCGCCTAAGCAATACAAAAATATGACCGGGGTGTAAACGGTGGAAGGGGCACCGGACACGGCTAAGGGATTGACGTGCTTGTGCTAGGCACCCCCTCCCACATTTATATAGGTGTGGGGGAAGAGGGAGCAGCCAGGAGGGCGCCCCAAGTAGGCCGAATCCTACTTGGGGTCCTCCCTAGGTGGCGCCTCCCCCTTTCCTTATTTGCTGGAGAAGAAAGGAAAGGGGGAAGAGAGAAGGAAGGGGAGGCTGAATCCCATGTACCCACTTGGGTGGCTACCATCCGGGGGCGCCAACCACTTGTGGGCTGGTGTGCTCCCCACTTATGGCCCAATAGGCCCAATACCCTCCCCGGGTTGACCGGTACCCCCTCCGATACTCCCTTGAGTATCCGATTTTCTTCGAAACACTTCTAATGTAAGAATACCATCGTCCTATATATCAATATTTACCTCTCGACCATTTCGAGACTCCTCATTTGTCCGTGATCACATCCGGGACTCCGAACAACATTCGGTCACCAAATCATATAACTCATATAACACTATATCGTCAATGAACGTTAAGCATGCGGACCCTATGGGTTCGAGAACTATGTAGACATGACCAATACACCTCTCCGGTCAATAACCGATAGCGGAACCTGGATGCCCATATTGGCTCCTACATATTCTATGAAGATCTTTATTGGCCGAACCGTTATGACAACATACGTAATTCCCTTTGTCCATCGGCATGTTACTTGCCCGAGATTCGATCGCCGGTATCTTCATACCTAGTTCAATCTTGTTACCGGCAAGTCTCTTTACTCATTCTGTAATACATCATCTCGTAACTAACTCATTAGTTACTTTGCTTAGAAGGCTTCTTTATGATGTGTATTACCGAGAGGGCCCAGAGATACCTCTCCGATACTCGGAGTGATAAATCCTAATCTCGATCAATGCCAACTCAAAGAACACCTTCAGAGATACCTGTGGAGCATATTTATGATCACCCAGTTATGTTGTGATGTTTGATAGCACACAAGGTATTCCTCCAGTATCTGGGAGTTGCATAATCTCATAGTCGAAGAAATATGTATTTGACATTAAGAAAGCAATAGCAATAAACTGAACGATCAATATGCTAAGCTAACAGATGGGTCTTGTCCATCACATAATTCTCCTAATGATGTGATCTCGTTATCAAATGAAAACTCATGTCTATGGTTAGGAAACCTTAACCATCTTTGATCAACGAGCTAGTCTAGTAGAAGATCACTAGGGACATGGTATTTGTTTATGTATCCACACATGTATTTAAGTTTCCAGTCAATACAATTCTAGCATGAATAATAAACCTTTATCATGAATAAGAAATATAAAATAATAACTTTGTGATTGCCTCTAGGGCATATTTCCTTCGGATGTGTGGAGTAATAGTAATAGATACAGGCAGGAGTCGGTCTACTAATCTTGGACGTGATGCCTATATAACGATCATTGCCTGGATATTGGCATAATTATTTGAAGTTCTATCAATTGCCCAGCACTAATGTGTTTACCCGCTGTATGCTATTTTTCTCAAGAGAAGCCACTAGTGAAATCTACGGCCCACGGGTCTATTCTTTATCATATTTGCTTTCTGATCTATTATGTGCGTCTTTTATTTCCAGATCTATTATTCCAAAAACCCAAAAATACCTTGCTACAATTTTTTGTTATTTATTTTAGTTTGCATTTCCGCGAGATCTATTTATCTAATCTACTACAAACCAATCTATGTTTTACCTGGGAGGGATTGACAACCCCTCTTATGCGTCGGGTTGCAAGTATTTGGTCTTTGTGTGCAGGTACCGTTTAGGTACTGTTGCGCGGTTCTCCTACTGGTTCAATAACCTTGGTCTCATCATTGAGGGAAATACCTACCGTAGCTGTGCTTCCTCGTCCCTTCCTCTTCGGGGAAAATACTGACGCGGACATGAGCCATCAAGAAAGGATTTATGGCACCGTTGCCGAGGAGACATCATCAACACCTCTCAAGTTCTTAATCAAAAATCTCGTCTCCTTGCAATTTACATTATTTGCCATTTGCCTCTCATTTTCATCCCCCCACTTCACAAAAATTTGCCTTTTTATTCGCCCTCTTTTTTCGTTTGCCTTTTTCTCGTTTTGCATCTTTGCTTGTGTTGCCATGTTTATTCTATTTGCTTGCATCTTCGCTTGCTAAAAATCTATTGATATGGATCATCATCCACTTGCTAATATTTTCAAAAGATCCAATTATGATGAACCAATTGATAGTGAATTGAGTTCACTAAATTATTTTTATGAAGTTTTCCTTGAGATTCATGAATCTAAAAATTGTGATGAAGTGTTAAACAAAGAAATTTATAAAGTGATGCATGATAGCTCCTTGAATGAAAAGCATGATATCAGTGTCAAAACCGGTGGATCTCGGGGTAGGGGGTCCCAAGTTGTGGATTCTTGGATCAATGGTAACAGGAATGAAGGAGACAATGTTTTACCCAGGTTCGGGCCCTCTCGATGGAGGTAAAACCCTACGTCCTGCTCTTGTTTTTATTGATGGAGTATCAAGTACAGAGTTATCTACCTCGAGATCATATGTTGTGGTCTAAAACCTGAGGGTATGATGAATAATGTCATAATCATCTATCGACTAGCCTGGCCTCGACTTATATAATGTACCGGCGGCCTAGGATACCAAGAGTCCTAATCGAATACGTCGGTGGAGAGGAGTCCTTGTCTTGATCATCAAATCTTGTGAAATATTCCTTGTGTGCGGCATGGGCTGCCTGAAGTGGCCCATGAGTAAACCACCATGGGGGTCCTCAGCCCGATCCACCTGGTCGGTTGACGACGTGGTGAGTACCCCCTAGTCCAGGACACCGTCAGTAGCCCCCTGAACCGGTCTTCAAGTTGGGGACGCTCCTCGATTCTTCCGAACTGCTCTTCATCTCCGGTCATCGGTCTTGAAAACTAGTTCAACAAATCTTCCCAACTTTGATCTTGAGGATCGCCAAAGTGAGTCTGGAGAGTTTACATGTTGGGTATCAGAGGAGCCCCTTAAATCTTTGGCCTTTATCAATGCCTTGTTATTTTTACGCAACACCTCGGGTTTGAAGTGCTTCCCATGCGGTGGTGTATGATATGTCTCCAACGTATCTATAATTTTTGATTGTTCCATGCTATTATATTGTCTGTTTTGGATGTTAATGGGCTTTATTTTACACTTTTATATTATTTTTGGGACTAACCTATTAACCCAAGGCCCAGTGCAAATTGTTTTTTCGCCTATTTCAGTGTTTCGCAGAAAAGGAATATCAAACGGAATCCAAACGGAATGAAACCTTCGGGAACGTGATTTTTGGAACAAACGTGATCTAGAGGACTTGGAGTGGACGTCAAGAAACAAACATGGAGTCCACGAGGCAGGGGGTACGCCTACCCCCCTGGGCGCACCCTCCCCCTCGTGGCTCAACCGACCTACTTCTTCCTCCTATATATACTCATATACCCTGAAAACATCCAGGAGCACCATGAAACCCTATTTCCACCGCCGCAACCTTCTGTACCCAAGAGATCCCATCTTGGGGCCTTTTCCGGAGCTCCGCCAGAGGGGGCATCAATCATGGAGGGCCTCTACATCAACTCCATGGCCCCTCCGATGATGTGTGAGTATTTTACTTCAGACCTTTGGGTCCATAGTTATTAGCTAGATGGCTTCTTCTCTCTCTTTGAATCTCAATACAAAGTTCTCCTCGATCTTCTTGGAGATCTATTCGATGTAACTCTTTTTGCGGTGTGTTTGTAGAGATCCGATGAATTGTGGGTTTATGATCAAGTCTATCTATGAACAATATTTGATTCTTCTCTGAAATCTTTTATGCATGATTGGTTATCTTTGCAAGTCTCTTCGAATTATCAGTTTTGTTTGGCCTACTAGATTGATCTTTCTTGCAATGGGAGAAGTGCTTAGCTTTGGGTTCAATCTTGCGGTGCTCGATCCCAGTGATAGAAAGGGAACGACACATACTGTATTGTTGCCATCGAGGATAAAAAGATGGGGTTTTTATCACATTGCTTGAGTTTATCCCTCTACATCATGTCATCTTACCTAATGCGTTACTCTGTTCTTATGAACTTAATACTCTAGATGCATGCTGGATAGCAGTCGATGTGTGGAGTAATAGTAGTAGATGCAGGCAGGAGTCGGTCTACTTGTCACGGACGTGATGCCTATATACATGATCATGCCTAGATATTCTCATAGTTATTCGCTTTTCTATCAATTGCTCGACAATAATGTGTTCACCCACCATAATACTTATGCTATCTTGAGAGAAGCCACTACTGAAACCTATGACCCTCGGGTCTATTCTCGATCATATTAATCTTCCGTCAACAAGCTATTTCTGTTACCTTTTAATTTGCAATCTTTACTTTTAATCTTTATCATAAAAATACAAAAAATATTATTTTATCATCTCTATCAGATCTCACTCTTGTAAGTGACCGTGAAGGGATTGACAACCCCTTTATCGCGTTCGTTGCGAGGTTCTTATTTGTTTGTGTAGGTACGAGGGACTTGCGTGTGGCCTCCTACTGGATTGATACCTTGGTTCTCAAAAACTGAGAGAAATACTTACACTACTTTGCTGCATCACCCTTTCCTCTTCAAGGGAAAACCAACGCAGTGCTCAAGAGGTAGCAAGAAGGATTTCTGGCGCCGTTACCGGGG
This sequence comes from Triticum aestivum, assembly GCF_018294505.1. NCBI lineage: Eukaryota > Viridiplantae > Streptophyta > Magnoliopsida > Poales > Poaceae > Triticum > Triticum aestivum. The sequence continues at coordinate 393,939,246 of NC_057797.1, read as the reverse complement.
AGTCTACGCACAAGTCAAGACATACCAAGTACCTATCACAAACTCTTATCCCTCGCATTACATTATTTGCCATTTTCCTCTTGTTTTCCTCTCCCCCACTTCACCCTTGCCATTTTATTCGCCCTTCTTCTGTTCTTCTTTCCATTTGCTTTGATGTCTTACTTGGCTCGTTTGCTCGTTTGGTTGGAAAAATTGTTTATTTATTGCTAAACAGAGAACCTAAGATCTATGGATCCTCATCCGCTTGCTAATATTTTTAAGATATCCAATTATGATGAACCAATTGCTAGTGAGTTTTGTGCACTAGATTATGTTTATGAAGTTTTGCTTGAAATTCGTGAATCTGAAAATTGTGATGAAGTACTTTATGGAGTGATTCACGATGGATCTTTGAATAAAAAGCATGATTGCAATGATGATAGTATAAATTCTATTAATGTCAATTGTGCTTATAATATGCAAAACCCTAAGCTTGGGGATGCTAGTTTTGCTATGACTACTATTTGTTGCAATGATCATGATTAGGGTGATTCTTCTTATGATCTTGAAAATTTATTTAAGCCCCATGATGAATATGAGATTGATAATAATGTTTCCAATAATATTGAAAGTGGGTTTGGAAGAGTGTCAACTTTAGATCCCCCATATTTGGAGAATGTTCAATCATATGAAGTTTTTGATAAAAGTGGGTTTGGAGGGGTCATGACTTTAGTTAATGTCAATCCCACTATTTTGGAAGAGTGTCAACTTTGCATGCATGTGGATCATGTTGAGAATATTTTATGTGATATCTATATTGTTGAATTTTCTTATGATCCTACCTGTAATTATTATGAGAGAGGAAAATATGGTTGTAGAAACTTTCATGTTACTAAATTACCTCTCGTTATGTTGAGATTGCTATTGTTTCTTTCCGCTTCCTTGCATATGCTAGTTTTTGCTTGCCTTGGTAATTTGTTTGCCTATAAGATGCCTATGCATAGGAAGTATGTTAGACTTAGATGTGTTTGTCATGTGTTTCATGATGCTCTCTTTGTGCTTCAATTCTTGTCTTTCATGTGAGCATCGTTGAAATCTTTTGCCTAGCTAAAAGGCTTTAAAGAAAGCGCTTGTTGGGAGACAAGCCAATATTTTTCCTTGCTGTTATTTAATAAATAATTCATCTAGCCTCTGTTTATATGTGGTTTTATGCTTTTAATTAGTGTTTGTGCCAAGTAGAACCTTTGGGAAGACTTGGGGAAAGTCTTTGCGATGCTGTAAAAAATAGAAACTTTAGCGCTCACGAGATTTGCTACCATTTTTTTACTGGAGAGCGATATTTAGTTAATTCTTTTTGCATATGATTAATAGATAAATTCCTCACGTACAGAAATTTATTTTAGAATTTTTGGGGTTCCAGAAGTATTCTAAACCTATAGATTACTACAGACTTTTCTGTTTTTGACAGATTCTGTTTTTCGTGTGTTGTTTGCTTATTTTGATGAATCTATGGCTAGTAATAGAGTTTATGAACCATAGAAAAGTTGGAATACAGTAGGTTTAACACCAATATAAATAACTAATGAGTTCATTACAGTACCTTGAAGTGGTGGTTTGTTTTCTTTTACTAACGGAGCTCGCAAGATTTTCTTTTATGTTTTGTGTTGTGAAGTTTTCAAGTTTTGGGTAAAGATTTGATGGATTATGGAACAAGGAGAGGAAAGATCCTAAGCTTGGGGATTTCCAAGGCACCCCAAGGTAAAATTCAAGGACAGCGAAAAGCCTAAGCTTGGGGATGCCCCGGAAGGCATCCCCTCTTTCGTCTTCGTCCATCGGTAACTTTACTTGGAGTTATATTTTTATTCACCACATGATATGTGTTTTGCTTGGAGCGTCTTGTATGATTTGAGTCTTTGCTTTTTAGTTTACCACAATCATCCTTGTTGTACACACATTTTGGGAGAGACACACATGAATCGGAATTTATTAGAATACTCTATGTGCTTCACCTATACCTTTTGAGCTAGATAATTTTGCTCTAGTGCTTCGCTTATATCTTTTAGAGCACGGTGGCGGTTTTATTTTATAGAAATTATTGATCTCTCATGATTAACTTATATTATTTTGAGATTCCCTTAGAAAATCATGGTAATTTTCTTTGGTTATGAATTTAGTCCTAATATGATAGGCATCCAAGATCGGTATAATAAAAACTTTCATAAAAAGTGCATTGAGTACTAGGAGAAGTTTGATACTGGATAATTGTTTTGAGATATAAAGGTGGTAATATTAGAGTGCGCTAGTTGAGTAGTTGTGAATTTGAGAAATACTTGTGTTGAAGTTTGCAAGTCCTGTAGCATGCACGTATGGTGACCGTTGTGTAACAAGTTTGAAACATGAGGTGTTATTTGATTGTCTTCCTTATGAGTGGCGGTCAGGGACGAGCGATGGTCTTTTCCTACCAATCTATACCCCTAGGAGCATGCGCGTAATGCTTGGTTTTTGATGACTTGTAGATTTTTGCAATAAGTATGTCAGTTCTTTATGACTAATGTTGAGTCCATGGATTATACGCACTCTCACCCTTCCATCATTGCTAGCCTCTTCGGTACGGTGCATTGCCCTTTCTCACCTTGAGAGTTGGTGCAAACTTCGCCGGTGCATTCAAACCCCGTGATATGATAAGCTCTGTCACACATAAACCTCCTTATATCTTCCTCAAAACAGACACCATACCTACATATTATGGCATTTCCATAGCCATTCCGAGATATATTGCCATGCAACTTTCCACCGTTCCATTTATCATGACATGCATCATCATTGTCATATTGCCTTGCATGATCATGTAGTTGACATCATACTTGTGGCAAAGCCACCGTTCATAATTTTCCATACATATCACTCTTGATTCATTGCCCTTCCCGGTACACCGCCGGAGGCATTCATATAGAGTCATACTTTGTTCTAGTATCGAGTTGTAATCATTGTGTTGTAAATAAATAGAAGTGTGATGATCATCATTAGTAGAGCATTGTCCCAAATAAAATAGAAATAAAAAGGGGCAATGCTACTATCCTTTTTTCCACACTTGTGCTTTAAAGTAGCACCATGATCTTTATGATAGGGAGTTTCTTGTTTTGTCACTTTCATTACTAGTGGGAATTTTTCATTATAGAGATTGGCTTGTGTATTCCAACAATGGGCTTCCTCATATTCCCTAGGTCTTCGTGAGCAAGAAAGTTGGATGCACACCCACTTAGTTTATTTTGTTGAGCTTCCATACATATATAGCTCTAGTGCATCCGTTGCATGGCAATCCCTACTCCTTGCATTGACATCAATTGATGGGCATCTCCCTAGCCCATTGATTAGCCGCGTCGATGTGAGACTTTCTCCCTTTTTGTCTTCTCCACATAACCCCCATCATCATATTATATTCTACCCATAGTGCTATATCCATGGCTCACGCTCACGTATTGCGTGAAAGCTGAAAAAAGTTTGAGATTACTAAAGTGTGAAACAATTGCTTGGCTTGTCATCGGGGTTGTGCATGATGAGAGCATTCTAGTGTGATGAAAATGGAGCATGACCAAACTATATGATTTTGTAGGGATGAACATTCTTTTGCCATGTTATTTTGAGAAGACATAATTGCTTAGTTAGTATGCTTGAAGTATTATTATTTTTATGTCAATATTAGACTTTTATCTTGAATCTTTCGGATCTGAATATTCATGCCACAATAAAGAAGAAATTACATTGAGAATTATGCTAGGTAGCATTTCACATCAAAAATTCTGTTTTTATCATTTACCTACTCGAGGACGAGCAGGAATTAAGCTTGGGGATGCTTGATACGTCTCCAACGCATCTATAATTTTTTATTGTTCCATGCTATTATATTATCTATTTTGGATGTTAATGGGCTTCATTTTACACTTTTATATTATTTTTGGGACTAACCTATTAACCCAAGGCTCAGTGCAAATTGCTGTTTTTTTGCCTATTTTAGTATTTCGCATAAAAGGAATACCAAACGGAATCCAAACGGAATGAAACCTTCGGGAACATGATTTTTGGAACAAACGTGATCCAGAGGACTTGGAGTGGACGTCAACAAACAAACGAGGAGTCCACGAGGCAGGGGGCGCGCCTACCCCCCTGGGCGCGCCCTCCCCCTCATGGGCCCCTCGTGGCTCAACCGACCTACTTCTTCCTCCTATATATACTAATATACCCTAAAAACATACAGGAGCACCATGAAACCCTATTTCCACCGCCGCAACCTTCTGTACCCAAGAGATCCCACCTTGGGGCCTTTTTCGGAGCTCCACCAGAGGGGGGCATCGATCACGGAGGGCCTCTACATCAACTCCATGGCCCCTCCGATGATGTGTGAGTAGTTTACTTCAGACCTTTGGGTCCATAGTTATTAGCTAGATGGATTTTTTTATCTCTTTGAATCTCAATACAAAGTTCTCCTCGATCTTCTTGGAGATCTATTCGATGTAACTCTTTTTGTGGTGTGTTTGTCGAAATCCGATGAATTGTGGGTTTATGATCAAGTCTATCTATGAACAATATTTGATTCTTCTCTAAAATCTTTTATGCATGATTGGTTATCTTTGCAAGTCTCTTTAAATTATCAGTTTGGTTTGGCCTACTGGATTGATCTTTCTTGCAATGAGAGAAGTGCTTAGCTTTGGGTTCAATCTTGCGGTGCTCGATCCCAGTGACAGAAAGGGAAACGACATGTATTGTATTGTTGCCATAGAGGATAAAAATATGGGGTTTATATCATATTGCTTGAGTTTATGCCTCTACATCATGTCACCTTACCTAATGTGTTACTCTGTTCTTATGAACTTAATACTCTAGATGCATGCTGGATAGCGGTCGATGTGTGGAGTAATAGTAGTAGATGCAGGCAGGAGTTGGTCTACTTGTCACGGACTTGATGCCTATATACATGATCATGCCTAGATATTCTCATAATTATTTGCTTTTTTATCAATTGTTCGATAGTAATTTGTTCACCCACCGTAATACTTATGCTATCTTGAGAGAAGCCACTACTGAAACCTATGGCCCCCGGGTCTATTCTCCATCATATTAATCTTTCGTCAACAAGTTATTTCTATTACCTTTTATTTCGCAATCTTTATTTTAATCTTTATCATAAAATACCAAAAATATTATTTTATCACCTCTATCAGATCTCACTCTTGTAAGTGACCGTGAAGGGATTGACAACCCCTTTATCGCGTTGGTTGCCAGGTTCTTATTTGTTTGTGTAGGTACGAGGGACTTGCGTGTGGCCTCCTACTGGATTGATACCTTGGTTCTCAAAAACTGAGGGAAATACTTATGCTACTTTGCTGGATCACCCTTTCCTCTTCAAGGGAAAACCAATGCGATGCTCAAGAGGTAGCAGTGTATTCGAGCTCCAACGTCGGATTATAGCTGAGCTGTCTTTTTGCAGCCGAGCTCCAACACTAATCGGCATTCAAGGTATCGTCCTACGTCCGAGCTCCAGTGCTGAAATAAATCTGAGGCGTCTTTTTACGGCCGAGCTTCGACGATGGTCGGCATATGAGGTACCATAGATTACCTTGGCCTCTGAAAATTTGAATGAGTTCATCCGATCTTAAATGCCTGAGTAGTCTTCTATGAATATTCCCTCTATGGAGCCAGCCACTGGCGCCCGAGCTTTACGCCGGACTGCTTCCGAGGTGGTGCACCACCCCGGCTAGGGGCTGATTTTTTGTGAATATTTTTGATTGGTGCCATTTATTCTCTGTCGAGATATATAGCTAGTAGCCCTCAAGGTCTGTGTCGTCCTAAAATCCGAGATGCACTTTAGAGGAGATAGTGATCGACGGACGAGCCCTTGAGAGAGGGTTTTGAGAAGTCGCCGTAACATAGTAGCTTGATGCTGGATAAGTCCCAGATGGTACCTATTGTTGTTCAAGGACGCATTTAGCCATAGTTCGGTCAAGCCAAACACTGAGCACTTTGAATTTTCTGCATTGAATAGGCAATGCAGTAGCCCCCGAGACACTAGTCGGGTGGCAATGCTCGATCAGGGGATCAATGTGCCCCTTCAATATTTGTAAATAATAAGAGCGAAGCCAGTAGCCCCCAAGCCTTAATGTGGACACGGGTGGCTGAATTAAGGATCAATATCCGTTTGATAGAAGATTTTGTTGTGTTTAACACAAACTTCTCGGAAAGAGATTAAAGATCTCATAAAGGAGTTAGAGCTAACGAAAGTTGAGCTCGCCAAGTTCGGCCTTAAGGAGCTTAATAGATAGGAAATCAATGTCAATAGGGAACTATGAGAGCGTTATGTCAGCTTCTCAGTTGTCTCAAAGAGACTATGCCATTGACTCTTTAAAGATTGGCTGCGGAAAATTTGATTTTGCTCACAATTTATGTGTAATGATTCTATGTACCCAAGTACTTTACATCATTTATGCTCGAATCCGCATGGTACAAAACTTTGTTGACCGACCATCGGCTTCAACCTCCTCGGCTAGTAGCCAGGGAGTGTTTGTCCCACTTTTTAAAGCCTTTATGAGGGCAAAGATTTGTGGCAAACGAGGCAATCCGGCCATATGGTTTTATAAACAAAGGTATGCATAGAGATATGTTATACGAAGAAACATCTTCCACAGAAAATAGTTCCCCTATCGGTTCCTTTCTTTGGGTTGCCATGCTGATCATGATCATGAAACCTCAACTCCGATCAATGCGGGAGGAAAATATTGAGGATTTAGTTTGGGGAAAGTTTCCGAACTATGTGGTTTTTATTGCACCTAAATTTTCACTTCCGTCGTTGCCGACCAATTATATCCTTTAAGATGGCTAGCTTTTGGCTTCACCTAGTCTGAGGTACTAACTCAGATTACCCAGTAGTAACAATCACAAAGGTGCTCCCTTTACCGCCTAGCCGAATGATCAGGAACGTAGGGGTAAGCACAGGAGCCAGGAAACCCAGCTTGGCCAAAATCTTAAGTCAAATTGATGCATATTTATGGCTTTATAATGATAATTACGGAAGGTAGCGCTTGCATACTGAATACAAATGTTGATGATATGTTTATTTTGACTCTGTTGCGACCGTTTATTAGTTGAAAGTGTCCCATCGTCAGCTTCTACCCCCTTGTAGATGCTACGAAGGGTGTTTCTGCAATAACAAAACAACCCTTAGCCGACGTCTCAGTGCCCGAAGGTGGTTGTGTTAGCGGAAACGAGGCAATCAGATATGCAGGGTTTATAACTTTCACTTAGTCATAGGGGCTAAAAGTTGGAAGGCCAGTTACTAGCCCCCGGTTAGTGTTCAGCGACAGCCGAGGGCAAGCCGTAAACAGTTCGGTCAATGTTATGAACGGCATGTCATTTAACACGGCGTGACCTCTATCGATCTTACAGTTTAACACAGTCATCGCATCGCTGGCCAGTTTACGCTTATTGCGACAGTCAGTTTTCGTCTTTCTCCACTGGGGCGCTTAACCATGCTACTTGGAAGCACAATCGCAGTGGTTCTCCCTTTGCGCACCTAGCCAAACAAAGCGGAACATAGGAGGCAAGCACAGGAGTCGGGCAACCCAACTATTGATTGAAGACACAATTCAAAACAGATGCATATAAAGTAATATCCAAGAACATTTTACCGAGGACTCCTTGGAGTACCTTGGCTTTTGGTGGGTTCGGCTCAAGGCACGTCGATGCTTAAAAAGTGTCCGGCGGTGTACTGTGGGATTTATGCTCGGACCCAACACCAGGTGCAAGTCGACAGGAAAAATGCCAAACTATGGGTCAAAAAAAATTCCCAAGCTGGATTATTACGTAGGGTACCTCGGTCAAGAGGATGTCCCGCCTCATATAAGAAAAAACACACAAATAGATCAAAAGTGCCATAAGGCTAAAAACCAAAAACTTTATGCGGAAACTTTACGTCCGAACTAAATCAAGTTTTTTTCGTGCCAATCCAAAAATTGGTCTTAAAATTAGTTTGTGCTTCCGTCGTGCTTTAACATGACACATCCGATCTCAAGACTTTGAGTGGGTCAGCCTTCGGCTTCAACCTCTTGTCCCTAAGGTGGAGTGCTTCTCAGGCCAGCTTAGCGAACTAAACTCGAGCGGCTTTAGAGAGAAACCAGGCTATCCGGCTATTGACCACATACTCGAGTCGAGGAAGGAGTGATAGCAAAAGACTTTGCAACGAACAAGAAGAAAAAACATTTATTATAAAACGGCTCATATAAATTTTAAGAGCCCCCAGTTAACATGGGTAAAGGGGGTTTCTTTTAACAAACAACTCATGTGAGCATGGCCGAACCAAACACAAGTTAAAACTTTGAGCATGAAAGCGACTTAGCTGATTAATGTGTTCGGCGTTGATGACGGGGGTCGAGCTTGCAGCGGGTCGAGGTCCCAGCCTCCAACTCCATCCCTAGGTGTCCGAGAGAAGAGCTCGTCTTGATGAAGTGGTGATGCTACACAGTAGATGTGACGAGCCGAAGCCCCTGGTGCAGCCGAGGTGGCGAAAACCCTCATGGCCGAGGTGACGAAAAAAGAAGTGTTCAACAATCAACGTTTGACGAACAACTTTATTGTTTAACACAAGTATAATGTCTGGTTGAACTGAACAAGAATTAATAAATCGAAAGAAAAAACTGAGCATGGAGGCAACTTATCCGGTTAATGTACTCGGTATTCTTCACGAGGTCCGAGCTCGTGCCGGGACGAAGACGTAGTCCGCAGCCTAGCCAAGGTCCAAGCCCCCAAGCCCGAGGTGGTCGAGCGAGGAGCTCGGCTTGATGAGGTGGGGATGCTGCACAGTCGATGTAGTGAGGCGAAGCCCCCGGTACAGCTAATGTGACAAAGCTGGTCGGCTGGTGACGTCGAAGTCACCGGAGTAGGTTGATGAAGAGATGGCGAAGCCCCCGGTCTAGCCGAGGTGACGGGACAGGTTGGTAGTGTGATGTTTGCAGCACCATGCTGGCCGAGGTGTTGAAGCAGGTCAGCATGGTGGACATCGGCTTGGTTGGCCGGATTAGTATCTGGGATTTCTTCGGAGTCGTCCTCTGGTATGATGGTGCGAGGGGCGAGCCCGGCCAGGGTTGACTCCAGGTGTTCGGACGCCGAAGTCAGGTCTAGGCTTGAAGCTGGATTCGGGACAAGAGAGGTGAGTCCGGCCGGAATTGACTCTCGATCTTCGAACGCAGAGGTCGCATTCAGGCTTGAAGAAGCAATAGTGCAGCGATGCCGACGCAGGCCGGATCTTGTGACGCGGTCGATGCCCGCTTGCTGAAGTGACCATGCAGCGATGTCTGGTGATGATGTTGGTGATGATTTAGCCTTCATGATCCCTAACTCTTGTTCAGCTTGCCGAGATGATGATCCGATAAGGTTGGGCTCGGTCAATGAAGCGACGATCCGTGTGGCATAGGTCGGCAGCCATGCAGCAACGTTGTCGGGCTGGTTTGACGCCATCGCGATGGTGAAGATTATATTCGAAAAGACTTTAAAATTAGTGGGATGTGTTTGAGAACAAAACACAATACCCCATAAAAAACTTCCTTCAAAAAGGATATCTGAAATCCCATTCATAGAAAAGATGAACTCGGGTCGGATTCGTTCTCGCGCAGAAAACAGATCTGAAAATAGATGCGCTCATCGGAGGCTTCCCGGAGTTTGAACAGTCGGATCAAGCTGAAATTTTGAGGGGTGGTACATATAGGAATTCCGCGGCAGATCAATGATTGGATCTTCCAAAGGACGTCCGAGCTAGATGATGGGTACCACGCTCCAAACTCATCTAGATTCCCATCCAGATTCGATAGGGCTCCGGTATATCAAAGATCGGTGGAGATTGCTCCATCGGAACGCGATGAAATTTTATAGTGTTGTTGTAGACTCAATTCCGCACAATTAGACCGAAGGAATCGTCAAAGCGATGCTCGAGGAGGTGGTGGTAGCGGATACAAGTCCGTTGTTCAGAAAAACAGCACGGTCACCTGAGGGCAATGTTGACGTTGAGCCCCTGAGCTCCATGGACGATTCCTCCATGATCATGATAGAGATCGAAGTTGATGTTGATGAAGGCCCTCATCCGAACATGACGATTGGAGGTAGGGCACAGTCATCGGTCATGCCAAGGTGACCAGTCGAGCCGGCGACGATGATGCCTACGTCGTAGTTGATCTGCAGCCGAGCGATTGAACTTTTGTTGATCACATAGCAGAACTCTCAATGAAAGCACCATTGTCGGTGTCAAAACCGGCAGATCTCGGGGTAGGGGGTCCCGAGCTGTGGATTCTTGGATCAATGGTAAAAGGAACAAAGGAGACAATGTTTTACCTAGGTTCGGGCCCTCTTCATGGTGGTAAAACCCTACGTCCTGCTCTTGTTTATATTGATGGAGTATCAAGTACAGATTTGATCTACCTCGAGATCATATGTTGTGGTCTAAAACCTGAGGGTATGATAAATAATGTCATAATCATCTATCGACTAGCCTGGCCTCGGCTTATATAAAGTACCGGAGGCCTAGGATAATAAGTGTCCTAGTCGAATACGTCGGTGGAGAGGAGTCCTTGTCTTGATCATCAAGTCTTGTGAAATATTCCTTGTGTACAGCATGGGCTGCCCGAAGTGGCCCATGAGTAAACCGCCATGGGCGTCCTCGACCCGATCCACCTGGTCGGGAGATGACGTGGTGAGTACCCCCTAGTATAGGACACCATCACATGATTGCAATGATATTATTATAAATTCTATTAATGTCAATTGTTCTAGTGATATGCAAAACCCTAAGCTTGGGGATGCTTTGTTTGTTACATCCACTACATATTGCAATGATCATGATTGGTGTGATAATGATTCTTATGATCTTGAATTTTATTTAAGCCTCATGATGAATATGTTTGCAATAATATTGAAAGTGAGTTTGGAAGAGTGTCACCTCTAGGGAAAAATAATCCCACATATTTGAAGAGTGTTCAATCTTATGATTTTTTTTAATAAAAGTGGGTTCGGAGAGGTCATGACTTTATTTGATGATAATCCCACTATTTTGGAAGAGTGTCAACTTTGCATGCATGTGGATCATGAAGAGAAAATTTTGTGTGATAGCTACATTTTTGAATTTAATTATGGTCCTACATGTAATTATTATGAGAGTAAGATATGGTTGTATAAATTTTCATGTTACTAAATTACCTCTCATTATGTTGAGATTGCTATTGTTTCTTTCTTCTTCCTTACATATGCTAAATATTTTTGTCTTGACAATTTGTTTGCTTACAAAATTCCTATGCATAGGAAGTATGGTACACTTAAATGTGTTCGCCACATGTTTTACGATGCTCTCTTTGTGTTTCAATTATTATCTTTCATGTGAGCATCATTGTAATCTCAAAGCCTATCTTAATGGCTATAAAAGAAAGAGCTTGTTGGGAGGCAACCCAATGAATAAATTTTATTTGCCTTTTTATTTCTGTTCTTGAGTGTTTACACAATTATGCTACTGTTATGATTGTGTGTTTTGTGTTTTAATTAGTGTTTGAGCCAAGCAAAGCCTTTGGGATCATGTTGGGTGATAGTTGATTTGATGTTGTTGAAAAATAGAAACTTTTGCACCAAGTCAAACACTTTTAATAAATCACAGAAGCGTGATAAAATTGTGATTCTTTTTACAAAAGATTGATATACAAATTGCCTACATCTTCCTAATTTTTCAGAATTTTTGGAGTGACAGAAGTATTCAAAGTTTTCAAATTGCTACACAGACTATTCTGTTTTTGATAGATTCTGTTTTCTTTGTGTTGTGGGCTTATTTTGATCAATCTATGGACTTTATCAGGGGGTATGAGCCATATTAAAGTTGGAATATAGTAGATATAATGCAAAAATAAAATATGAATGGGTTTTGAACAGTACTTAGAGTAGTGATTTGCTTTGTTGTACTAACGGATCTCACGAAGGTTTTGTTGAGTTTTGTGTGATTGAAGTTTTCAAGTTTTGGGTGAGATCACGATGGATGAAGGAATAAGGAGTAAGAAGAGCCTAAGCTTGGGGATGCCCCATGGCACCCCAAGTTATTATCCAAAGAGAAACAAGCAACTAAGCTTGGGGATGCCCTGAGTGGCATCCCTGTATTTTACTTGGAGCTATATTTTTATTCATCACATATCATGAGTTTTGCTTGGAGCGTCTTGTATTATATGAGTCTTTGCTTGTTTTGATTTTTAGTTTGTGTCATCTATCCTTGCTGGACACACCTCTTTGAGAGAGCCAAAATTATGCTATGGTTTGTTAGAATTGCTCTGGATGCTTCACTTAAATTTCTTGAGCTATGGAATTGCTCTAGTGCTTCACTTATATCTTTTTGAGCATGGTGGGCTTTAAGATTTTTGAAGAAATGGTATCATCCTTCATTTAGATTTATTTGAGAGTTAGTAAAATTTTGAAGAAATTCTCTCATGCTTCACTTAAATTATTTAGAGAGAAGATTTTTTTATGCTCATGCTCTTTACTTAAATTTGTTTGAGATATCAAAAGCAACATATGAAACTAGTCCCAAAGTGATAGATATTCAAGAGGGATATAATAAAAACTTTCATGAAGATCAATGGACAAAATAAACTTGATTCTTTTTAATAGTTTTGTGTTATGGTGATAGTGATATCTGAGTCATGTTGGTGAGTAATTATGCTTTAGTAAGAATACTGGTGTTAAGGTTTGTGATTCCCTATGCAAGCACGAAAGTCAATAGTTATGCAATGAAATTACATCCTACTTGTGGTGCATTCTTCGGTGTTAGTTATGCTTAATGCTCGCTTATGTGATTTTTCGTTTTTTGGTTGGATGCTTCTCAATCTATTTGCTAGCCTTCTGTTGCACTAAGTGGGAATACTACTTGTTCATCCAAAATCCTTAAACCTAGTTTTGCCATATGAGTCCACCATACCTACCTATATGCAGTATTCTCTTGCCGTTCTAAGCAAAATTGTATGTGCCATCTCTCATTTTCAAAATAATTTCCTTTTGTTTGCTCGTACCGCTCATGAAACGGTAGGGGGTGGCTGATATTTTTCCGTGCTAGATGTGTTATTCTCAAGATGAGTGTTTATTCACTTGTCATTGCATGAGAGTACGGCAAAGGTATTAGGGATGCCCGGTCCCGAAATGAAAAATGAATTTACTTTATGTTGTCAAATAATAAATTCCTTGGAAAGTGTTGGTATGGACGGTACCCGTGGATATGGATAGCCGTGGAATGTGAAAGTATGGTGGAAAAAGGAATAAACTTTAATTTCTATTTGGGAACTGCCTATGATATATCTATAATGGAAAGTATTGGGAACTACTTGATCATTTTAGTTGATAGGAAAAGCATGCCACCGAAAATGTTTTATCTCTATTTTTTCACTTTGAGCTCTGGCACCTCTACAAATCCCTATTTTCCTCTACGAAGGGCCTTTCCATTTACTTTATGCAATTTTTATTTCTATTTTGAGTATCCATCTTCTATTATAAAGCACCAACTAAGGGGCACTATGATCATACTTGAGAATTGGGTGTAGCTAATATGCGAGTGTGTTACATGAATGGATCAATGATTGAGCATAATGGGCTAGGGATAGCTTGCTTTAGTGTTGATATTTTGAAAGACATGGTTGCTTGTTGATATGCTTGAGTATTAAAATCTTCATGTCAAAACTAGACTATTGCTTTGAATCATATTAAAGTCCAAATGTCCATGCTATAAAAGAAAAGAATATGTGATGAAAATGTTAGGCAGCATTCCACATCAAAAATTCTGTTTTTATCATTTACCTACTCGAGGACGAGTAGGAATTAAGCTTGGTGATGCTGATACGTCTCCAACGTATCTATAAATTTTTTTATTGTTCCGTGTTGTTATATTATCATTCTTGGATGTTTTACAATCATTTTATAGCAACTTTATATCATTTTTTGGGACTAACCTATTAACATAGTGCCCAGTGCCAGTTGTTGTTTTTTGCTTGTATTGTACTTCACAGAAAATCAATACCAAACGGAGCCCAAACGCAGCGAAACTCTTTGGAGAATTTTTTTGGACGAAAAGGAACAACTTGGGCCAAAGATGTACCAGAGGGGTGCCCCGACGGGGGAACAACCCACCTGGGCGCGCCTGGGGGCCCAGACGTGCCCTGGTGGATTGTGCCCACCTTGGTGGCCTCCCGCACTGCCTCTTTGCTTTATAAATACCCCGAAAATCCAAAAACCCTAAGGGTGTCGACGAAACACAATTCCAGCCGCCTCAAGTTCCAGAACCATCAGATCCAATCTAGACACCATCACAGAGGGGTTCATCATCCTCATTGGTGCCTCTCCGATGATGCGTGAGTAGTTCATTGTAGACCTACGGGTCCATAGCCAGTAGCTAGATGGCTTCCTCTCTCTCTCTCTCTCTCTCTATCTCTCTCTCTATTTTGATTCTCAATACAATGGTATCTTGGAGATCTCTTTGATGTAGCTCTTTTTGCGGTGTGTTTGTTGGGATCCGATGAACTTTGAGTTTATGATCAAATCTATTTTGTCCATGAAAGTTATTTGAGTTTTGATCTCTTATATGCATGATTGCTTATAGCCTCATATTTCTTCTTTGAATCTTTGGTTTAGTTAGGCCAACTAGATCGACTTTTCTTGCCATGGGATGAGGTGCTTTGTGATGGGTTCGATCTTACATTGTTCAATCCCAGTGATAGAAGGGGATATGACACGTATGTATCATTGACATTAAGGATAACAAGATGGGGTCTAGTCCTACATGAATAGATCTTGTCTACATCATGTCATCATTCTTATTGCATTACTCCATTTTTTCCATGAACTTAATACACTAGATGCATGATGGATAGCGGTCGATGTGTGGAGTAATAGTAGTAGATGCAGGCAGGTGTCGGTCTACTAATCTTGGATGTGATGCCCATATAATGATCATCACCTGGGTATCGTCATAATTATTTGAAGTTCTATCAATTTCCTAACAGTAATTTGTTTACCCGCTGTATGCTATTTTCTCTAGAGAAGCCACTAGTGAAATCTACGGCCCCCGGGTCTATTCTTTATCATATTTGCTTTCTGATCTATTATTTGCATATTTTATTTCCAGATCTATTATCCAAAAACCCAAAAAATACCTTGCTGCAATTTTTTGTTATTTATTTTATTTTGCGTTTCCGCGAGATCTATTTATCCAATCTACTACAAACCATTCTATCTTTTACATGGGAGGGATTGACAACCCCTCTTATGCGTCGGGTTGCAAGTATTTGTTCTTTGTGTGCAGGTATCGTTTACATAGTGTTGCGTGGTTCTCCTACTGGTTTGATAACCTTGGTCTCATCACTGAGGGAAATACCTACCATAGATGTGGTGCATCATCCCTTCCTCTTTGGGGTAAATACTGACACGGACACGAGCCATCACATACCCACTCATCACCGTGAGGGATGGGGTTGCAGTCGGTGTGCACTTTCCTGTCTATGGATATTAAGCCTGTACGGGTGCAACTTAGATCTGTATCTGGCAAATACCCTTGGGTGGCAAGCTAGTCCAGTTGAAGATGGGTGATGGAGTAGCTTCCCAGTCACCTTTAAGCGGGCTGTCTAGGTGCTTGGAGGAGCCCGCGTCGTTTTCCATTTCTAGAGCTCTTGAAGCTGGATTTTGGGAGTGATTTTGTGTTGGGTCGATGAAGGGGAAAGTTGAGATGTGCTTTGTCGTAACTTTGGACTAAGTGCTCATTAAATATGAGAAAGAAGGTGACGCTTCAATGTCTAACCATAAAGTGACATGTTCCCCAGATGGCTCAGCGGTCGAGGGAAGATTATTTTAATAAAGAGAAAACAACAGGGCATGATGGGGCTAAGACCGAGCTCAAATTAATAAAGGGAACTCGCCTATCAAGCCGAAGACTCCAAAGCCAAAGACATATATCCAAGGAAAGTTGTCGTCCCCGGCATCGAAGACCAATTCGGGGGCTACTGACGGTGTCCTAAACTAAGGGTACCAACCTAGTTGGCCCACGGCCCATGGGCCGAGCTTAAGGCCCACCGTTCTTACAAGGAAGGACTCCAGAAGGCTCGCACTTCGGCATGATCAAGATGGACTCTGCTGAAGACTTGATGTGCACTCCAAGGATTGCATCGGCTACCAGCGTGTGTATCCCTAGATTGGCAATCGACCATGTGTAACCCTAGGTACCCCTGGTTTCTATATAAACTAGGAGGTTTAGTCCATAGAGACCATCATCACAACCACAACCATCTAACCATAGGGTTAGAACCCAACTTATGATCTCGAGGTAGATCAAGCTTGTACTGGATACATCATCATCAATACAATCATAGCAGGACGTAAGGTATTACCTCTTTGAGAGAGTCCGAACCTGGGTAAATATTGTCTCCTTCATCTCATGTTACCCGTACATCCGAGATCAACAACTCGGGACTGTCGGCGTTCTGGGAACGGGGGTCCCCAGACTTGCCTGCCTGCGGCCTGCGGTGTGGCTCAAAGGGGGGCCCAGCGCAGCCCATCTTCACCAACACAAACCCAAGACCCTCGCGAGGGGCCAAGCCTCGCGGGGCGGACGACGCAGAGCTTCCACAGGCACGGCCTCATCAGGCTGGCTCGCGAGGAGGCGGAGAGATCAAGGCGGGGTACCTCACGAGGTGCCCGTGACGCAAGCCATGACGACCAAGGGCGCCAGGCGGGTGCCAGCCCGTGCAGTATCCTCCTTTCCTCTTTGGTGCAAAGGGGGCAAGCGCAGCCGCGGAGTACTGAGGCATCAGGCAAAGGTTGCCATTTCGGTGCAACACGACCAAGACCGGAAGGACTGCAAGACGGAGGTCATCGTGGAGCCTAAGACGGCGTCACCACCAAAGCTTTGCGCAGGCGAAGACTACTTTTGTCAGGGTAGCTAGTACTAGCTGTCCCCCTTCAAATTAGCCCACCATTGTTGGCTCCCTTCCCACTCGATATTTGGGAAGAGGACCAGGGCCTCTATAAATAGGACCAGCCACCCGCAGGAGGGGGCAGCGGGGTGAGAGGTTAGAGGTTGGAGATCGAAATCCGAGAGAGAGAGAGAGAGAGAAGGGTGACTGAACTCCTCCCAACAGTTCATCCCCCCAGCCAAGAACAGACCCTCACGAGGCTGTTCTTCCTTGTATTGTTCATCATCATCAGCCCAAGAGGCAATCCACCACACCACACACTGGAGTAGGGTATTACACCACAACGGTGGCCCGAACCAGTATAAACCCTCTGTCTCTTGTGTTGTTCTTCCCATAGTTTAGATCTTAGCGAGGCGGAGGGGTGCAGGTAAGTAGGAAGCGAGATCTCCACGCGCACCCCAGTGTTCGAACCTCAAGGGTCTGCCGGAACCCGAAATCCGACATTTGGCGCGACAGGTAGGGGTGCACCAGAGTTTTCTCTTCCGCCACCACCACAGCCTGCCTCGCGATGAGTAGCGCGTCGCCCGCTCTGGCCGCCGGTGCCAGCACGGGGACCAGGGGGCTCCGAGCCCTGGCCCCAGCCCTGCAACGGGTACGGTGGCCGGACAAGCTCAAGCCAACGACGCCGTCGCGCTACGGCGGCGCGACAGATCCGCTGGCCTTCTTGCTGGCGAGCGAGGAGGCCCTCCTCGAAGCCGGAGGTGACGATAGGGTCGTGGCCAACTGGCTCCCCACGGCCCTCACCGGCGCTCCGCGCACATGGCTGCTCCACCCGCCGGCAGCCTCTGTGGCCTCTCGCGAAGAGCCCCGCAACCTCTTCCCCGCCCATCGCGCTACACCAACACCCCCAGTCGTCGCGGCCCTCCTGGGTGGCTCGCAGGCGCCGCCTACAAGTCACCACGTCAAGCCGTTCATCCGCCGGGTTAGCACCGCTTCCACGCGGCAGGGGGCTCCCCTTGACCGGGCGGCGCCCGAGACTGGCCTGACCTTCAGCTCGGAGGACCACCCCTCCAACTCGGCCTGCTCGGGTGCGCTCCCCATGCTGTGCACCCCCACCATCTGCCAGGTGCCCGTCACCAGAACCCTCATTGATGGAGGTGCGGGCCTCAGCATGCTCTCGGTCGAAGCCTTCAACCTCCTCTTCATACCCCCGGAATGGCTGCAAGCTAGCCGACCCTTCTCAGGCGTTGGGGGCGGATCGTCCAGCTCCTTGGGAAAGATCTGGCTCCCAGTAACCTTCGGCACCTACGACAACTTCCGCACAGAGCTGGTCGACTTTGACATCGCCCCCATCGGCCTCCCCTACAACTCCATACTCGACTACCCAGCGCTGGCCCAGTTCATGGCCGCGACGCACCCGGCGTACAACCTCATGAAGATGCCCGGGAGCAGCGGTGTCCTCACCGTGCATGGGGACACCGGGGACGCGCTGCGGGTGCTCAAGCTCGCCTTCAGACGGCGGCGTCGGCATAGCCCGCCGACTTGGAGACCCCTGAGCCCAAGGGGGCTGCACCCGCCAAGAAGAAACAGGTGTTCACCCAAGACAAGGCAGAAACCAAGCAGATACCCATCGACGAGGACGGGTCCACCAACGCCACTTTCACCATAGGCGCCCACCTCAAACCCGAGCAGGAGGAGGCCCTGGTCGGGTTCCTGCACGCAAACAAGAAGGTATTCGCTTGGGAGCCTGACCAGTTGGCAGGGATCCCTAGGAGTGTAATCGAGCATCACCTCAACGTGTGCCCCAACGTGCGCCTCTGTGAAGCAGAAGGCCAGGAGGGAGTCCACAGAAAAGAAGGCCTTCATCGTCCAAGAGACCCGCAAATTAGAAGCCGCTGGGGTCATTCGTGAGGTCCGATACCTGGATTGGTTGGCCAACCCTGTTGTTGTGCCAAAGAAGGGAGGGAAGGAGCGCATGTGTGTCGACTTCACCAACCTCAACAAAGCATGCCCGCAAGATCCATTCCCGCTCCCCCGCATCGACCAGATCGTCGATTCCACTGTGGAATGCGACCTATTATGCTTCTTGGATGCCTTCTCTGGGTATCACCAGATCAAGATGGCGGTAGAAGACGTCGAGAAGACAGCCTTCCTAACCCCGTGTGGGGTGTACTGCTACACATGCATGCCATTCGGGCTGCGTAACGCAGGGGAGACCTTTCAGTGGCTGATGCACATCACCTTGGGCCCGCAGCTCGGGAAGAATGTTGAAGCTTACATCGATGACATTGTGGTAAAGTCTTGGGAGGCCAGGACCTTGATACAAGACCTGGAGGAAACCTTCGCGAGCCTCAACGCAGTGAACCTATGGCTCAACCCAGAGAAGTGTGTGTTCGGAGTCCCCTCGGGTAAGCTCTTGGGTTTCCTCATGTCCCACCGAGGCATCAAGGCTAACCCGGAAAAGGTCAAGGCAGTGGAAGACATGAGCCCGCCAAAGACCCTCAGAGAAATGCAGAAGCTCACGGGGCGCGTGACTGCGCTAGGGCGCTTCATCTCCAAGTTGGGGGAACGAGCGCTGCCCTTCTTCCAACTAGTGAAGAAAAAGGGGCCCTTCGAGTGGACTGAAGAGGCTGACAAGGCGTTCCAGGATCTCAAGAGATACCTGACTAGCTCACCGGTCATGGTGGCTCCGCGCCCTCAAGAACCCCTGGTGCTTTACCTCGCCGCCACTCCCTACTCCGCCAGCGCGGCCTTGGTGGCAGTCAGAGAGGAGCGTTGAATCAAAACCGCGGCAGCAGCCCGGGACAAGGTAGAACATGAACAAGGAAGGCCCACAGATACCGCCACCGCGGCTGAGGAGGATCAGCCGCCACTGAGGGGCGCACCGGAGGCGGGAGAGGCCCCTCTCCCAGATGGCCAGTCTCAGGAGGCCTCATTGCCTCAAGAGGCGCCATGGTCTCCGAAGGGAGCCACCAGCACTGACGCACTCCACCTTGTTGAGCACCCAGTGTACTTCGTCAGCACGGTGTTGCCGGATGCAAGGGCACGGTACCCCATGCCTCAGAAACTCCTCCTCGCGCTACTGGTGGCCTCGCGCAAGCTGCGGCACTATTTTCAGGGTCACCCCATCAAGGTCGTCTCGTCATACCCCCTAGAGAGAGTGCTCAGGAGCCCTAACTCAGCTGG
Organism: Triticum aestivum; assembly: GCF_018294505.1. Lineage (NCBI taxonomy): Eukaryota > Viridiplantae > Streptophyta > Magnoliopsida > Poales > Poaceae > Triticum > Triticum aestivum. The sequence goes on along the minus strand of NC_057797.1, from coordinate 393,919,126 downwards.
AAGGGTCGCTGAGTGGAACATAGAACTGCAAGTGTTTCGGCTCGAATTCAGCATGACCAGAGTCATCAAGGGAGCAGCGTTGGCGGATTTTGTAGCAGAATGGACGGAGGCGCCAGGCCTCAAGGCCGACGAGGATCGGTCCCTATCCCCGGGAAGCGAGGCGCCAGAAGGCTGGGTCATGTACTTCGATGGGGCGTTCTCCAAGCATGGCACTGGGGCTGGGGCGGTGCTTATATCGCCCACTCAGGACAAGCTCTATTACGTTGTGCAGCTCTATTTCCAGCGAGGTGAAAAGGTCTCCAACAACATAGCGGAGTATGAAGGTTTAATAGCGGGCTTGAAGGCCGCAGCTGCCCTGGGGGTGAAACGCCTCACCATCAAGGGCGATTCACAGCTCCTTGTCAATTTCTCCAACAAGGTGTATGAGCCAAAGGATGAGCACATGGAAGCCTACCTTGCGGAGGTTCGCAAGATGGAGAAGCAGTTCTGGGGGTTGGAGTTGCAGCATGTGCCCCGTGGCACCAATCAGGAGGCCGACGACATCGCCAAACGGGCGTCCAGGCGGTTACCTCAGGAGCTTGGCGTTTTCGAGGAGCGGCTCTTCAAGCCCTCAGCCCTGCCGTCATTATCGAACACGGCTCAGCCCCGGGAGGAGCTCCCCCATCCACCTGCCTCAGGAGCTCCGGCCTGTGGCCCGGCCTCAGGAGCACGCATGCTCCTGACGATGGAACCTTAGGAGGGATGTTGGATTGCGGAGCTCCAGAGTTACTTAACGCAAGGGACCCTGCCGGAGAAGGAGGAGGAAGCGGAGCGAGTGGCGCGCCAGGCCACGGCATACTGCACCAAGGATGGAGAGCTCTACCGGAAGCGACCAAACGATGTATCCCTGTGCTGCGTCTCCAGGGAGCAAGGGAAGGAACTGCTGGAAGATATACACGGTGGAGACTGTGGACATCATTCATCATCACGGATCCTCGTCGGCAAGGTGTTCTGCAGTGGGTTTTATTGGCCCACCGCGCTTAATCACGTCGTCGAACTAGTGAAAGCTTGTGAGGCCTGCCAGTTCCACGCCAAGCAGATTCATCCGCCAGTAGGAGGCTTGCAGACTATACCCCTTTCGTGGCCATTCGCAGTCTGGGGGCTAGACATCTTGGGCCCATTTCCTCGGGCGCCAGGGGGCTACCGCTACCTCTACGTCGTTGTGCACAAGTTCACCAAGGGGGCTGAAGTAGAGGTTGTCCACACCATTCCCGCAGGTTCCGCGGTCAAGTTCATCAAGGGCATCGTGAGCCAGTTCGGGGTGTCGAACCGCATCATCATGGACAACGGTTCGCAGTTCACCAGTAACCTCTTCAAAACATACTGTGCTAACCTTGGAACGCAGATATGCTACACTTCGGTGGCGCACCCCCGAAGCAACGGCCAGGCCGAGCGAGCCAACGCGGAGGTCCTGAGGGGCCTCAAGACCAGGACATTCAAGAAGAAGCTGGAGGCTTGCGGCAGAGGTTGGTACGACGAGCTTCAGTCCGTGTTGTGGTCCATCCGCACAACCGTGACCAAGCCGACTGGAGAGACCCCGTTCTTCCTGGTCTACGGAGCCGAAGCGGTCCTCCCTCACAAGGTCAGTCGTCGCTCCGCGCGGGTCCTGGCATTCGACGAGGCGCAGCAGGACGCCATGCGGGGGATGGACCTCGTTTAAAGTGCAACTATCCCTAGGTGGTTTTGGTAATTCATAACAACATATAGCTCACTGAGCTAATGCTATTCCAAGATGATTATTTCAGGAAATCTCAATGATTGGCATGGCATGGATGTGAAAGTGGAACCCTCAAAATGCTAAGGACAAAGGATTGGCTCAAACTCAAAAGCTCAAGACTCTTCATTTTATATTTTAGTGATCCAAGATCACATTGAGTCTTTAGGAAAAGCCAATACTATCAAGGAGGGATGAGGTGTTGCTTAATGAGCCTCTTGCTTCATGTGCTTAGTGATATGCTCCATAACCCTCAACTACTTTCCCATATCCACATATGACCTAAACCCTAAGCTAAACTCGGTCCTACCGATTCTTCCTATCCGGCGCCACCGAGTTTCACTTGTCATAAGCCACTGCCAAACCCTAGCAATTCGGTTCTACCGATAGGGATCTCGGTCTCACCGAGATGGGATTGCAAACTCTCTGTTTCCCTTTCGTAACTTTTTGGTCTCACCGAAAGAGCGAATCGGTCCCACCGAGATTGCAATGTAAATTCAGTGTTTCCCCTTTGTAACTTTTCGGTCTCACCGAAAGAGCAAATCGGTCCCACCGAGTTTGCCTGACCAACTCTCTGGTTAGATAATTACCAAATTCGGTCTCACCGAGTTTGTGTAATCGGTCTCACCGAGATTACGTTATGCCCAAACCCTAACCATATCGGTCCTACCAAGTTGCATGTCAGTCCCACCGAGAATCTCTAACGGTCACTAGGTTTACATTTTCGGTCCGACCGAGTTTGTTGATTCGGTCCCACCGAGATTGGAAAACTGTGTGTAACGGTTGGATTTTGTGTGGAGGCTATATATACCCCTCCACCTCCTCTTCATTCGAAGAGAGAGCCATCAGAACACATACACCATTCCAACTCATATGTTCTGAGAGAGAACCACCTACTCATGTGTTGAGACAAAGATATTCCATTCCTACCATATGAATCTTGATCTCTAGCCTCTCCAAGTTGCTTTCCACTCAAATCTTCTTTCCAGAAAATCCAAATCCTATGAGAGAGAGTTGAGTGTTGGGGAGACTATCATTTGAAGCACAAGAGCAAGGAGTTCATTACCTACACACCATTTGTTACTTCTTGGAGAGTGGTGTCTCCTAGATTGGCTAGGTGTCACTTGGGAGCCTCCAACAAGATTGTGGAGTTGAACCAAGGAGTTTGTAAGGGCAAGGAGATCGCCTACTTCGTGAAGATCTACCGCTAGTGAGGCAAGTCCTGTGTGGGCGATGGCCATGGTGGGATAGACAAGGTTGCCTCTTCATGGACCCTTTGTGGGTGGTTGCTTCTTCGTGGACCCTTCGTGGGTGGAGCCCTGTGTGGACTCGCACAACCGTTACCCTTTGTGGGTGGAGCCCTGTGTGGACTCTCGCAACCGTTACCCTTTGTGGGTTGAAGTCTCCATCAACGTGGATGTAGGATAGCACCACCTATCCGAACCACGGGAAAAACATCCGTGTCTCCAATTGCGTTTGAATTCTCCAAACCCTTCCCTTTACATTCTTGCAAGTTGCATGCTTTACTTTCCGCTGCCAATATACTCTTTGCATGCTTGCTTGAATTGTGTGATGATTGCTTGACTTGTCCTAAAATAGCTAAAATCTGCCATGAACTAAAATTGGGAAAAGGTTAAGTTTTTATTTGGTCAAGTAGTCTAATCACCCCCCTCTAGACATACTTTAAATTCTATAAGTGGTATCAGAGCTTTGGTCTCCATTTGCTTTGATCTCCATAGCTTTTGGTGGTCATAGCCTTGGTTTCACAACCTAGGAGAGTATGGCGTCTAGCGAGGGAAATTATCACCGTAGAGGTCCCTACTTTGATGGTACTAATATTTCTAGTTGGAAGCATAAAATGAAAATGCATATTCTTGGACATAACCCCGCTGTTTGGGCTATTGTGTGTGTTGGTTTGCAAGGTGACTTCTTTGATGGGAGAGAACCAAACCATGAAGCTACCGCGGATGAGTTGATGATGTTGCAATACAATGGTTAAGCTTGTGATATTCTCTTCAACGGATTGTGCCCAGAAGAATTCAACAAAATCAGCCGTCTTGAGAATGTGAAGGAAATTTGGGACACTTTGATTGATATGCACGAAGGTACCGACTCCGTCAAGGAATCCAAGTTGGATGTGCTTCAAAGGCAACTTGACAAGTTCAAGATGAAGGATGGTGAAGGTGTCGCTGAAATGTACTCTAGGCTTGCTCTCATCACAAATGAGATTGCCGACTTAGGAAGTGAAGAGATGACCGATAGATTCATCATCAAGAAGATTCTAAGAGCCTTGGATGGAAAATATGATACCGTGTGCACATTGATCCAAATGATGCCCAATTACAAAGATCTCAAGCCAACGGAGGTGATTGGAAGAAGTGTTGCTCATGAGATGTCAGTTAAGGATAAAGAGGAACTTCACAACAAATCAAGTGGTGCCTATAAAGCCTCATGTGAAGACTCTACATCATCAAGTGAGAAACAAGACTTCAATGAAGAATTGAGCTTAATGGTGAAGAACTTCAACAAGTTCTACAAGAGTAGAAGCAAAGATAGAAGCTTCAAGTCAAGGTCCTACAATGACAAAAGATCTTCTCGTCGAGAGCGAAACTGCTACAGTTGTGGAAGACCCAGACACTATTCCAATGAGTGTACGGCTCCCTACAAGAGAAGAGAAGATTCTCCAAAAAGAAGAAGCAAAGAAACACCACCAAGAAAGAGAAGGAGTAGAGATGATCGTTATGAATGAAGATACTCACGGAGAAGCAAGGATTCGGAAAGAAAGGAAAAATCATCAAGGAGCTACACAAGACGAAGACATCAAGCTCATGTTGGTGAATGGGTATCCGGCTCCGACTCCGACAGCCACTCCGAGAGAAGTTATCACTCCGACTCCGAAGATACTCAAGATGAAGGTGTTGCCGGTCTAGCACTTGTGTCAACCAACTCCTACGACATATTTGACTCACCAAATGAAGGAATTGGAAGATGCTTCATGGCCAAAGGTCCTAAGGTAACACACCCCGAGTATGTTGATTTCAATAGTGATGAAGATGACTTGTTAGGTGATGATTTGCTTGTTGACAACTCTAGTGATGAATACTATGATGAAACGTCAATTAAACATGCTAATCAAGATAAAACGAATGACAATGATAAGGAGAAGATTGAGGCCCTAACTAAAGAACTAAACACTCTTAAGTTAGCCCATGAAACTATCTTCGAAGATCATCGAGAACTTTTAAGACCTCATGAGAAATTACGCTTTGAAAAGCTCAATCTTGAGCAAGAGCATGAGTTCTTAAAAGCAACCAATGATGACCTCTGTCGGTGTACTAGAATAGGGGTACCCTAGTACCCTGAACTTGTGCACGGGCAGTTGCAGCACCCCGCGGCAAAGGCTTGCCGGGCGAACGCCAAGATCCCCCAAGGTTCCCTTGGAGCCATCCAAGAACAAAGTATTTAAGCTAAGGAGATAAGACCCCGGCAAGAGGAGCTTGCCGAGAAGGCCAACCAAGGCGCTCCAAGGAACTTGCCGCGACGCTCCACGCGCTCCGGCAAGGCAACAAGGCCCCGGCAAGAGGAGCTTGTCGGGAAGACTAAATAAGGTACCCCGAGGCCCGGTGAGCAACGAGCTTCTGGACCCGGCAAGATAACAATAGCGGCAAGGCGCTTGCCGCGGCAGGCGGCCACTCCGCGCCCATGCTCCAGCGCACCCACCAACGTGTCGCTCTGGGGGCCTCTCCGGGCGCGCGTGGCGGGAGGCTGTGCAGCCAGCGGCGCGCAGTGGCATGCGAAGCTGACAAGATCGCCATCGTGGCGAACGGTGGCGCCCCTAATGGTCCTTTTCTGCACTGTTCGGGCGACTCAGACGGGCATTTAATGCCCTTGTCCCCTGCCGTCAGGGTTAGGTAGGGTGTACTGTACAAGCAACTGTATCAACTACCTCGCTTTTTATGTTTTTACCCTCCTCTGCGTTGCCACCTGTCGGTGACCCCTTCAGCGTATAAAAGGAGGCCCATGCGCAACGTAGAGGGGGTTGGGACAGTTTGCTTCGATTCATTCGTAGCCCAGAAAACATCACACTCTCTCGCTCGAGAGCAAGAACACCAGATAATACAACCAGACAAGCAGCAGTAGGAGTGTTATCTCTCCGGAGAGCTCCGAAGCTGGGTAAACTGCTCGTGTGCCTCGCCTCGATCTGCTCTTCGTGCGACCTACGCCCCCGCCGAACCGAAAGGGGCCCGGTCCGCCGGCCCCATAGGTGTTGGTGGATCAGTTTCCCCGACATCTTTGGCGCGCCAGGTAGGGGTGTTGAGATTGTGTGAACCAGATCCGGCATTCACACGAGCTAGATCTTTATTCCCTTCATCAACATGCCACCGAAGAAGAAGACTTCGGCGGCAGCCGCTCCATCCACGTCACTTCCGCCACCGTTGGAGCAAACGAGTGGTGGGATGGACGCCGGCGGAAGAAAGGACGTCGACGAGGAAGCTCATGATGCCGCCAGGTCCAATAACAAGGCTGCACAAACCTCAGCGACTGTACATGTTCCACGCCACTCTCCGGAGGCGCAAGATCAACAGCGTCATGGCACTAGCAGTGCCATACGCATGATAGCCCAAGACCAAGCTGGTGGATCTCGGGGCGCTCAAGACCAGCATGCACGCCAGCGTGCTGGCATGAGCGGAGCACGGTCGCCTGGACAGGATACTGCTCCTTCTAACATAGTTAGAAGTTCGAGCACGTCCCGCTCCTCGCGCCGTCCGCCACTGCCACCCACCACTCCAGCAGAAGCTTTGGCGCGAGCTCAACTTCTCCTAGATTACCCTCCGATGTCGAACAAGATCGACGAATGGAGGGCCACCATTCAGAGTCTCATCGGCTACGCCAACGGCGACACTCCACGGCGGCTGAGTGCGTCGCCGCCGTGGCAGGGTTGCCGGACACGAGCCGGTGGCGACGAAACGGGCGGAGGTGCAACTACCATGCAATCACCGCCCCGAAGGCCAAGATCGCCAACTGGCCGGATCCACCTCGACAGCGACTACACTGCATCGTCGGATCCACGAGCTCGTCGCGATCAACGCCAAGTTCTTCATGATCGACAACAAGAAGACGCTCGAACCCGCATCGAGCGCCGAAGAGAAGCGCGATGTCAATCCGACAAGCGCGCTGGACCCTCTGTTGACATGCATGCGCCAGGGGAACCAGGCGATCTGCCGTACGCGGTAGGTTGTCCTGCGTTCACTCGTGAGCTGCGGCAAGTCCAGTGGCCCAGCACAAAGAACTTCAAGCCAGACGTACCAGAGAAGTACGACGGCAAGACGCATCCATGAGAATTCCTCAGCATCTACACCATCACAGTGCAAGCTGCCGGGGGACGGGATGACAAGATCCTTGCCAACTACTTCCCGCTGGTGCTCAAGCCCAACGTCAGATCCTGGCTCATACACTTGCCGGACAACTCCATATCCTCTTGGGCTGATCTGTGCCATCAGTTTGTCGGCGCCTTTACAGGCGGACACAAGCCTCATGGCCAGGAGAGTGATCTTCATCTGCTCGCTCAGAAGGAAGGAGAGCCCATGCGCAAGTACATTCAGAGATTCAGTAGTGTGCAGCACAACATCCCAGACGTCCACCCTGCCGCGGTGATCAGCGCGTTCCATCAGAACGTGCGGAACCGCAGGATGCGGGAGGAAATGGCGATGTGCAAGATCAGGGACGTCAGTGAGTTATATGGACTGGCCGACAAGTGTGCGCGTGCTGAGGAAGGGAGGAGACTCGCTGGAGAAAATATAGAAGCGGGAGGATCTGACAGCGAAGATGCTGCCCCGACAAGGAAAACCGGTGGCGGAACAACAGAAGGAGGAAAGGCAAAGAAGTGCTAGTTGTTGAGCAGTCCGGCAACGGTGGTAGCACCAAGGAAGCCAAAGCTGGTGCCTCCGGCAAGGAGGTTGCCGCGGAGGTGGCGGTCACCGACAAGCAGGACGGCACCAACAAGCAGTATTGCAAGATTCACCGCACCAAGGGCCATGATCTTCAGAACTGTAAGAGGGTCGAGCAGCTTGTTGAGCAACAGAAAGCTGAATACGAGCAACGCGACAAAGAGAAGGCCCAGGAAGGAGCTGGTGGGTCCGGCAAGAAACGTCCCGACCGAGGAGGATGCCGCGGCAAGGCCAAGCAGCGGCAAGGAGACAGACCTCCCTGTGGCCGCGATAAGGATGAAGATGATAACGAAGACGAAGATATGGATGATGAGGAGACTGATGAGCAGGAGTTCCAGAAAGCCACAGAGGTCCTGTGCGTTGACGGTGGTGCTTCTCTGCATGCCTCGCACCGCCAGCTCAAGCAGTGGGTGCGGGAAGTTAATGCAGCAGAACCACCCGTCGAGTCACGCAAGCCTCTGAAATGGTCCGGCACGCCTATCATCTTTGATATTGAGGACCACCCGGATCGCATAACTGCGGTCGGGTGCTTGCCGATGTTGGTTTCACCAACAATCCGCAACCTCAAGGTCACTAAGATGCTAGTTGACAGTGGGGCCGGCTTGAACCTGATCTCCTCCGTGGTGCTCCAGAAACTTCAGATTCCTGACAGCGAGCTCGAAGAGACCGGCACATTTCAAGGAATTAACCCGGGAAGGAGCAAGCCAAAGGGAAAGATCACGTTGTCGGTAACATTTGGCAGCGAGCTGAACTTCAGGACCGAGAGGGTCATGTTTGACGTTGCCGACTTTCCATTGCCTTACAATGGAATCCTTGGCCGACCGGCACTCGCCAAGTTCATGGCAGCCTCTCACTATGCGTACAACATACTGAAAATGCCAGGCCCAATAAGTGTCATCTCTGTCCCTGGCGACAAGAAGGATGCTCTTATCTGTGCCGACAAGATCTACCGGGAAGCAGCAGCCGCAGCAGAACGCAGGACACTTGCCGCTCAAGCTCCCGGGGGGAAGAAGAAGACCAAGTCCGGCAAGAGCTCTGATGCCTACTCCGGCAAGCGCACCTCTTCGGAGTGCTGCGCTACCGTTGAGGACGCACCATCGAGCTCCACCGGCAAGTGTAAGAAGGAAATGGCAGCTCCACCTGAGACCAAGAAGGTGTCCGCCAAGGAGGATGGCATTGGTGGTACATTTACCATCAGCGCCACTCTTGACCCCAAATAGGAAAGCGCGCTCGTTGCTTTCCTGTGGGCGAATGTCGACGTGTTTGCGTGCCAACCGTCTGATATCCTCGGTGTTCCCAGGAAAGTAATTGAGCACCACCTTGCCGTCTGTCCTCATGCGCGGCTCGTCAAGCAGAGAGTCAGGAAGCAGGCAGTAGAACGCCAAGAATTCATCGCAAAAGAAATCAAGAAGTTGGAAGCAGCAGGCCTTGTCAGAGGAGTACTCCATCCCACGTGGTTGGCCAATCCTGTTGTTGTGCGCAAAGCTAACGGGAAATGGAGACTTTGTATTGACTTCACTGATGTTAATAAAGCGTGTCCCAAAGACCCATTTCCCTTGCCGCGTATTAACCAGATTGTTGAATCCACAGCCGGATGTGATTTGCTTTCATTTCTTGATGCATACTCAGGATACCATCAGGTCTTCATGGCAGAAGAAGATGAAGAGAAAACCGCATTTATCACCCTGTGTGGCACGTACTGCTTCGTACGGATGCCTTTCGGTTTGAAGAATGCTGGTTCAACATTCGCAAGGGTAGTCCACCATGCTTTTGAGCCGCAAATGCACAGAAATGTGGAAGCTTACATGGATGACATAGTGGTCAAGAGCAAGAACAAGGCGACCCTGATTCAAGATTTAGATGAAACATTTGCAAACCTGCGCAAGATCAACCTCAAGCTTAACCCCGAGAAGTGCGTGTTTGGAGTCCCTTCCGGCAAGCTTCTCGGGTTCTTCATGTCTCAGCGGGGAATTGAAGCCAATCCCGACAAGATCAGAGCCATCGAGCAGATCGATGCACCAAAGCGCGTCAAGGATGTACGAAGGCTTGCCGGTTGCATGGCTGCTCTCAGCAGGTTTATCTCTAGATCTGCTGAGCGCGCCCTGCCATTTTTCAAAATTTTGAAAAAGGCAGGTCCAATGAAATGGACTCCGGAAGCGGAGGCTGCGCTGCAGGACTTGAAGAGATACCTGTCCTCCACTCCAACGCTTGTCGCACCTAAGCCGCAAGAGAAGTTGCTGCTGTATATAGCGCCAACCAATCAAGTGGTTAGTGCTGCGTTAGTGGCGGAGAGGGAGGCGGATGATGAGCCAGCAACCACGGAAGATCCATCCAGCAACAAGCAGGGGGCTTCGTCGACAAGCTCTGGTCCAAACAAACATGGGTTTGCGCAGGAACATGATAAGATGCCAAGGAGAATGGTGCAGCGCCCAGTTTACTTTGTCAGTTCTCTTCTGCAGGGGGCTAGATCAAGGTACTCTGGTGTGCAGAAGTTGCTTTTCGGCCTCCTCATGGCCTCGAGAAAGCTGCGCCATTACTTCCAAGCACATGAGATCACAGTCGTCACTCTCTTTCCGCTGAAGAGGATACTGCAAAATCCAGAAGCAACGGGCAGGATTGTCGAGTGGGCGCTGGAACTGTCAAGCTTTGGCCTCAAGTTTGAGAGCACTTCAACTATCCAAAGCAGAGCATTGGCAGAGTTCATAGCAGAGTGGACGCCAACCCCAGATGAAGAAATTTCAGAAACGAGCATCCCCGTCAAAGAGGCAAACAAAGAGTGGTTGATGTACTTTGATGGTGCCTTCTCGCTGCAAGGCGCCAGTGCAGGCGTGCTGCTTGTCGCACCCACCGGAGAGCACCTCAAGTACGTAGTCCAGATGCACTTTCCCAAAGAGCAAGCAACCAACAATATTGCAGAGTATGAAGGATTGCTTGCCGGTCTCAGAATCGCAGCAGACCTTGGGATCAAGAAACTCATTGTCAGGGGTGACTCACAGCTTGTCGTCTGACAAGTGAACAAGAACTACCAGAGTTCGTTGATGGAAGCATAAGTTGATGAAGTGAGGAAGCTAGAAGAGCACTTTGACGGCCTACAAATGGAGCATATCCCAAGGGCTCAGAACGATATTGCTGATGGCCTGTCAAAGTGCGCCGTACTAAAGTTACCTGTGGAACCAGCGATCTTTGTGCTTAAGTTGACTCAACCATCCGTAACACCATCAACTGGACGAAGCAAGAAGAGGAAGTTGGTTTCTGGTGACTACTTTCCAGCAGAGCTCCCCGAAGCCGCCGTCAAGAAAGTCCCCAAGATCAACACCAAGGAGGCTGAGGGGCAGTCTGCTCCGGCAAGCCTTATGGTTTGTTCCGTTGAAGCAGACGCTCCCGACAAGTTATGCTCCGGCAAGCTTGCCGGGGAACATCAAGCTCCGGCAGGGTCGCAAGCCCTTGCCGTAGAAGCAGATGTTCCCGCAGCAGCAAATGTGCCTTTAGTCCTTGTTGTTGAGCCACAAGCTCCAGCATGGGCACAGCAGATTGTCCATTTCCTTCAGACAGGAGAACTTCCCGAAGAGCAAGAAGAAGCGGAAAAAGTAGCCCGGCAGTCAAGTATGTACCAGTTTGTCGATAGCATACTGTACAGAAGAAGACTCAACGGTGTGAAATTGAAGTGTATTTGCCGGGAAGATGGACAAAAGCTGTTGGCAGAGATACATGGAGGCATATGTGGCCACCACATTGGCGCAAGAGCACTTGCCGGCAAAGCTTTCCGGCAAGGTTTCTTTTGGCCGACGGCCCTCCAGGATGCAACTGCACAAGTAACCAAGTGTGAAGCGTGCCAGTTCCACTCCAAACAGATACACCAGCCAGCTCAAGCTCTCCAGACGATCCCTTTATCCTGGCCATTTTCGGTCTGGGGGCTCGATATCCTCGGCCCCTTCCCCCGAGCTGTCGGGGGCTTTGAGTACTTGTACGTTGCAATCGACAAGTTCACAAAGTGGCCGGAAGTGCAACCAGTGAGGAAGGTGACAGCACAGTCAGCAGTCAAGTTCTTCAGGTCAATCGTTTGCCGTTTCGGGATCCCTAACAGGATCATCACCGACAACGGCACGGAATTCACGAGCCACACCTTCATGCAGTACGTCCAAGACCTTGGCGCCAAGGTCTGCTTCGCTTCTATTGCTCATCCAAGAAGCAACGGTCTAGCAGAGAGGGCAAATGCTGAAGTGCTACGCGGGCTCAAGACCAGAACTTTCGACAGGCTGCACAGGTGCAGAAGAAACTGGATCGAGGAGCTGCCGGTGGTTCTTTGGTCGATCAGAACCACGCCAAATCTAGCCATTGGCCAGACACCTTTCACTCTAGTCTATGGAGCAGAGGAAGTTCTCCCCACGAAACTCATATACGGATCACCTCGAGTGCTCGCTTATGATGAGCTTGAGCAAGAACAGCTGCGGCAAGACGACGCGCTGCTCCTTGAGGAAGATCGTCTTCAGGCTGCGGTACGAGCTGCTCGATACCAGCAAGCTTTGCGCCGCTATCATAGCCGCAAAGTTAAAGCCAGAAGCTTCGAGGAGTGCGACCTTGTTCTTCGGCGCGTTCAGTCCGCCAAGAATTCCAACAAGTTGACGCCGAAGTGGGAAGGCCCTTATCGGGTGAGACGAGTCACAAGGCCTGGCGCTGTCCGCCTTGAGACCGAAGATGGCACTCCGGTGAGCAACTCCTGGAACATAGAACATCTTCGTAAGTTTTTCCCATAAGGCGCGGTTGCCGGAACCCATTCCGGCAACCACCTTTTGTACAAGTCTTGCCGCGGTTGCATGTAATCCTTTGTACAAAGCCGGGCGCAGATCCCGTGCATAAGTAAAACCCCATGTGCTCCGCACAGCTTGTCCATTTCATGCGTTAGTTCCTTTCTTGCATACGATTATCTGACACTTTGTGCAGCACCTACATCCGGTAAGCAGTAACGAGCCGAAGAGCTCCATATTATTATTTTCTCTTCTTTCTTTTTCTTTTAAAGGAAAAGAAGGTTCTCTCGCA